>NC_142010.1:247976669-248276669 GCF_049901735.1 Notechis scutatus | reverse complement strand
ATTTTTATCATAAGACATTGCAGTTATAAGTTGATTCACATATGACTGGACTCAATTTTACAATGGTTCTTAAAAAAGTCATCAAGCAATTTTTTAAGCACATTGCATGATCATAAATCTGAATCTAGCTTAACCAATGGGTGTTTTTTTACCAGAAAAATGACAAAAAAATGGCAAAACATGATCATGTGACTGAAGATGCTGCAATCAGTCATAAATGCAAGTCAACTGCCAAGTGTCCGAAATACAATCATGTCATTATGGGGATGGTGCAGCAGTCGTAGGTTTGAAGACAGAATGTAAGTAACTTTTGTTGAGCCCAATGCAACTGTGAATAACTGTGAATAACCAATAAATGACTACTTGTAAGTTGAGGATACTTGTGGTTACCAAGTGAACTAAAATAAATCACTAGCACTAAAATGAGATAATATTCCTCATTCAGTAACTGGCTTCAATTAAAACAATCAGCAGCATTCTCTTGACATACTGTTACAAAAACCATAAAGCCACTGTGTTAAATCAGTACATCAACAACTGTTCAGAGCAGAGGTGGTATTCAGCAGGTTGTGACCAGTTCTGGAGAACCAATAGCGGAAATTTTGAGTAATTCAGAGAATCACAAATACCACCTCTGACTGGAGATTTTACAGTATCCTTCCCCTGCCACGCCCACCAAGCCACGCCCACAGAACTGGTAGTTTAAAAATGTGAATCCCACCACTGGTTCAGAGGGAGATATACCTGCAATACGTTGTGTTCCTCTTCTTCTCCTGTTGTAATTTCTATTTCCTCCAATAAATATCTTTGTGCTGTTTTGCTAGATAGGTAAGCAGCAGCCGATTCTGCTAGCGTTGAACCCTTAGCACAATGAGGTGCTATTACACAAGAAAGTAAGGAAGAGAAAATGATGAAATTTCTACGTGAGAAAGGTCTTACAACAGTAATCAATATTATAGATATTAAATCAACGTACTATTTTAACAATCCTACCATGCCAAAAAGAAAATCCTACGTCAAACCACAACCTAAAGAGAAGATGATCCCCACCAATGAACCACAAGACTCCTGCACATGCCTTAAATGCTACAAAAATCTAAAGGATAATGAAAACTCCACCAAATGTTCTCTGTGTAAAAATACACTCATCATGACTGCTTGGGATTACCTGAGCAGATGATTCAATACCTAAAATCATCCAATGAGTTTCCATATTTCTGCAAATCATGCAGACCCAAACTGGATCTGTCTGAAAGAGTTGATACCATCGAAACCATTGAAACATCCCCTACCATCGAAACCATTAAAACATCCCTCAACATCATAGTAGCATCCTGGACGCCGTAAAAGAAAGAATATCCAACCTTGAAAAAAAAGACACAACGCAAAAACCTGAACATCCAATAGCTACAAACCACATCTCTACCAATCAACCACAATCCAATCCAAAACCCAATCCACAAATAAACACAACCCAGACAAATATTGATATCCCAATCCTCATCAGAGAAGCCGTTGAGCGTGAACGAAACGCCCAAACGCCATCTTATTTGGTCTAGAAGACACCAATGTCAATGATGACATCACAACTGTCCGAAACATCATCAGAAATTATCAAGCATCAACCATCTCCGCTGATGAAATACTTGACATTTCCGCATTGACCGAGAGCTCAAAAATAGAGACGGCTCTGTGGCCCCACGCTTGTGCAGGGTCATTTGCAAAAATGAATCAAGCAGACGTAAATTCATTTATACTATAAACTCACTCGCCAAAACCAACACCAACCATAAGAACCTCCGTTGCCGCCCTGACCTAACCATACAGCAACGTGCCCGCTCCCGTGTACTCCGCATCGAACTCAAAACCGTCTAGACAATGGAGAGAAGGACCTGTACATTGACTACCATGCTGACTGTATCAAAAGTAAGCCACGCAACCCAATACTCAGCTTTTACCCTCAACCACAACCCTACCTCAACCCATCCACCATCACCCAAGACTAGGCACGCACGCCCCCAACTACCTCAATTCCAACTACTGCCGGCCTTAAATGCAAACTACTCAATGCAAGAAGCCTCGTGAATAAAATACCTGAATTTCTCTTCCTCCTAAATATGGCTAACTTCGACATTATATTTGTCTGTGAAACATGGCTCAATGCATCTCTCCCGACTCCATTACCACAGTAAGAGACTATCATGTTTACAGATCAGATCGTGAAAATCGTCGAGGAGGTGGTGTTGCTATATTCTATAAAAATCCTTACATCTAAAAATATCCAAGTTACCCAGGAGCTTGCCCTTCCTGAAACCATCATCTGTGAACTATCCTCAAATATCACAATTCGATTCTTACTATGTTACAGAGCACCTGATTATGACATCGAACATGTAAACAAGCTAAATACATTACTAACATGGGCTGCATCCTGCCCATACCCTTTTATCCTTCTTGGTGATTTCAATCTACCTCATATTAACTGGACCCTAAATGATTGTACAACTGAAATCATACACACAACCTTCTACAATGCTATTACAAATCTGGGACTGGAACAACTAGTAATCAACAACACTAGACTAAACAACTGCCTCGATCTCATCTTCTGCAACAGTTTGAACCTAATTTACGGAATACAAACTAAAGAACCCTTTTCCAGTAGTGACCACAATATGATCGACTTTTGTCTCAACATACATCCACACAAAAATCACCACAATGATGTAATCCCCTATTGTAACTTCAAAAAGGCAACTATGATCTTATAGACAACGATCTCTCATCCCTTGATTGGCAATCTCTATTCACTGGATGCAATACCGTTGAAGACCATTATAACATATTTTTACTTGAAGTCAAAAGAGTCATCAAACTATATGTTCCAACAACAACTCCCAAAACAAAACAAAAAGCAGATTACCCATATCAATAAGGAAACTTCAATCCAAAAAGAGATCACTCTGGCGGAAAAACAAATCTGGTCACGTTGCCAATTTCAAAAACCGATACAAAAATTTATGCCACCAGATAAAGACTGAATGCACCAATTATCACATTAAACAAGAGGAAAACCTTCTAAGCACCAATTCCACCCGAGCTTTTTACAATTTTGTAAACAACAAACTAAAAGACTCAAGGTCCATCCCTCCCTTGATAGGACCTGATGGTAAAGACTGCAACGACGACACCATTAAAGCCAACATCTTTAACACATTCTTCGGCTCAGTATTTGTAAACAGCAATGGATCATGCCCAGTATTTCCTAGCCGTACCACAGATAACAACAATGATCTAATACATATCGATTTCACAGAAGACAATGTCGAAAAATCACTACGCAATCTAAAACCATCTCCATCTATTGGACCGGATGGAATATGTGCCTACTTCTTAAGAAAGCTATCCACTGCCATAGCCAAACCTCTAAGCATAATCTTTGAAAAATCTTTCAGGACCAGCTCCTTGCCTAATCTATGGTCACAAGCCACAGTCATCCCCATCTTCAAAAAGGGAGACCCAAGCCTAGTTGAAAATTACAGGCCAATCTCCTTATGCTGCGTCACCTGTAAAGTCATGGAATCAATTATTAACCAATCCATCATCCTCCACTTAGAGTCAAACAACCTACTCTCCAATAAACAATTTGGTTTCAGAAAAAACTATCCTGTAATCTGCAACTCTTACACTGCAAAAACATATGGACGACACAACTCGACCAGGGCAAAGCAATTGACGCAATCTACATAGACTTCTGTAAAGCCTTTGATTCAGTGGTACACGACAAACTACTCCTAAAAATAAAATCCTATGGTATCTCTGGACAACTGAATAACTGGATAGAAGCATTCCTGTCAAACAGACAACAAATGGTCAAAATCGGGAGCGTTCTATCAAATCCAGTACCTGTCAATAGTGGTGTCCCCAGGGCAGTGTTCTAGGACCAACTCTCTTCATACTCTACATAAACGACCTCTGTGATCATATTAAGAGCAATTGCGTTCTCTTCGCTGATGATGTAAAGCTGTTCAATACCACAGACAATACTGCTACCTTACAAAAGACCTTGACTATGTATCTGAATGGTCAAACAAATGGCAACTCCAAATCTCAACAAATAAATGCTCTGTCTTACATATTGGCAAAAAAATCAGAAAATAAAATACAAGCTGAATAGTCAAGATCTTGTTGATGACCCAAGCTCTGTAAAGGACCTTGGAATACTCACCTCTAATGATCTAAGTGCTAGAGCCCACTGCAACTACATAGCCAAAAAGGCATTAAGAGTTGTTAACCTAATCCTACGTAGTTTTTCTCTGGTAATATCACACTACTAACCAGAGCATACAAAACATTTGCTAGACCAATACTCGAATACAGTTCATCAGTCTGGAACCCTCATTACGTATCTGATATTAGCACAATTGAGAAAGTCCAGAAATATTTCACAAGAAGAGTTCTCCACTCTTCTACTCGTTGTAGAATACCTTATGCCACCAGACTTGAAATTCTAAAACTAGAAAACCTTGAATTACGCCTGCCTTCGGTCTGACCTAAGCATGGTATATAAAATCATACATTGCAATGTCCTATCTGTCAATGAATACTTCAGCTTCAACCATAACAACACAAGAGCACACAATAGATACAAACTCAAAGTAAACCGCACCAAACTTGATTGCAGGAAATACGACTTCAGCAATAGAGTGGTCAATGTCTGGAATACTCTACCCGACTCTATAGTCTCTTCCCAAACCCCAAAAACTTTAACCTTAGACTGTCTACTATTGACCTCACCCCTTTCCTAAGAGGTCTGTAGGGGCGTGCATAAGCGCACCATCGTGCCCACCGTCCCTGTCCTATTGTTTCTCTTATTCTTTATTTTTCTTATATGTACCCATTTCATGTATTCACAACTATGTATACACTTATACTTATTATCTTGTAAACAATTGGCAAATCAAATAAATAAATAAATAAAATAAATAAATACATTATCTCCAAATCGACTTCAATTCAAAATTAGCTGTTATTAACATGGAATTAGACACCTCTGTGGCAATGAAGCTGGTGAGATTAGATGGATTAACTGTGTTGTGTGTGTGTGTGTGTGTGTGTGTGTATGCGTATGTTTTTTTTGTATGAATTGTGCCTCTAGAACACAATCACACAATTGCAGGTGCTATTTTGACTTTTTTTTAATATAGCCTATGAACATCTTTGGCTGGGAAATAAATTACAAAATACACTTTGAGTAGGATGGGTGGTTCAGAAATGTGAAAAGTAAATAAATTAGAGAGACTAATGTGATGGGATTAAAAAAAATTACTACCATTTCTGTGGGCGTGGCTTGGTGGGTGTGGCAGGGGAAGGATACTGTAAAATCTCCCTTCCCTTCCCACCCCACTAACCTGCTTTTCAGCTCCGTTCTCCTGTGCAGGGCAGCAAAAGAAGACCCAGCCAATCAGCTGGGACTCAATGGATGGCAGAGAATAGATGGGGGTGCGGCCAGTCAGAGATGGTATTTGCCGGTTCTCCGAACTACTCAAACTTTCCACTACCAGTTCTCCAGAACTGGTCAGAACCTGCTGAATACCACCACTGATCAGGCTAGAAAGACAAAGTAGGCTGATATGATGTATGATATGTTCCTTTCTAAGTCTGGCTTTTCCTTAAATCAGCCATCCCCATTCTGGATTCTTGTAGATGTGTGGCCTATAACTCCCATCACCCTCTGGGACAGAGGGTGAGGCATTTTTGCAGGAACTGTCAACTAGTTCTGGTTGAGAAAGGCTCAGTTCTCAGTGCTTAATCCAATTACCACATACACAATGTTATGAAAGTGCAACATCAATGTTATGCCATTGTTTTCTAAGAAACAGCACTTACTTGCCCATGGGGGAATGGTATGAAAATCTGGGGCACAAAGAGGTTTCTTTTCACTGATATTCTTCCCATCCTTGGACTGCAATTCCGGGGATTTCTCAGGCTTCTAGGAAAATTGGAGAAAGATCTGATTTGAATAAATACGATTAGGTCTGGAAAGATAACAAAAATATTGTGAGCAGACTTTTAAACACGTGAAAGGCATTGTGATGTACACAGTGGCACAGGCTAGGCTAGGCTAGGCTAGGCTAAAATAGCATGAGGTAATTTGTGGTTCAGTATGTGAGAGAACTCAGACATTGTATTAAATAATGTGCAGGAGGACCTTATTATTAGGCTATAATATAATTTATTTGTTTTGGAACAGCGTGTTACGTGAATACACAACTGCAGTTTGTTTAACCTGTTCTTAAGGTTCAGTCTGTTGCATGAACTAAAGCAGTAAGTGGCAATCCCATGATCTCACATACGGTAGTGAGAGATGGGTACATTCCCATCCTGTCTTTAATAAAGCAAGTTAGTGTGACTTTTTAAAAAATAAATATCTTGCAATATTATATACGACAAGTGGAAATTTTCTTTAGAATATTTGATCCAGATTTTATCAACAGTAAATAGATTCTGGTGCTTTTTGATTCCACATTTATTATTTATTTTGCTTACTAGAATAAAACATATCTAATATAAATGTTTGTGCATTGAATAGATAGCCCATATTGCTTTAAATATAGATTGAGGACTAAAATGACCAGAATCCTGTTATCTTTTAAGCTAAATATCTGGGGTAAAAACAAAAGTTGTCATTATTACCGTGTTTCTCATATAATAAGGCCGGGTCTTTTTTTTTTTTTTTTTTGAGCCCCGAAAAAATGGCTAGGATGTCTTTTCGGGGGTGAATTAATTTCTTCCCCCCCCCCCTGCGCACCCTCGACTAGGGCACCCCGCAGGCAGCTACGCCTCACCACCACCAGCCACTCCTAATGGCCAATCATGGCGGAGTGTGGAGGGCTCCCTACCCCCACCAAGCGCTTTTGCTGCAGACCCAGGTCAGCAGGCAGGCGGCAGGGATGTCCGCTGGCAGCGTTTCAGTTGCTTCTCAGGCCTCCATAGCTTCCACGGTTCCCGCCAGTGCTGGCGCCTCTCTCGCCAGCGCCGTCTCCAACAACAGCACCTGAGTCGCTCTCGCTTTTCCCCCGTCCCCGTAACAACAGGAAAAAAAACATTTTGAGGTACCTGGGAGCGCTGCGCGCTGCGTTTTGGTTTAATCCCAAGCGGCTGGGTGGGCGTGAGAAGAGTCGAGCGAGCGTCTCTGCTGCTGCTACCCTTGGTGCTCCAGCCTTGGGCTCTGTAAGTTTCCAAAAGTCCCGGTGCGCAGCCCATTCCTGCATTCCAAGCATGCCCAGGCCGAGCTGCAGCTGTCCCTCTCTTGCCAGCGCCGTCTCCAATAACGGCGGCAGCAGCGGCGGGAACCGTGGAAGTTATGGAGGCGGCTCCTCCACCCGAGAAGCGGCTGAAACGCTTCCATGGTTTCTGCCGCTGCCGCTGCTGTTGTTGGAGACGATGCTGGCGAGAGAGGGACAGCTGCAGCTCGGCCTGGGTGTGCTTGGAATGCAGGAATGGGCTGCGCACCGGGACTTTTGGAAACTTGCAGAGCCCGAGGCTGGAGCACCAAGGGTAGCAGCAGCAGAGATGCTCGCTCGGCTCTTCTCACGCCCACCCAACCACTTCGGATTAAACCAAAATGCAGCGCGCGATGCTCCCAGGTACCTCAAAATGTTTGTTTTTCCTGGTGTTACGGGGATGGGGGAAAAGCGGGAGCGACTCAGACGCTGTTGTTGGAGACGGCGCTGGCGAGAGAGGCACCAGCACCAGTGGGAACCGTGGAAGCTATGGAGGCCTGAGAAGTGGCTGAAACACTGCCGGCAGACATCCATGCTGACACCACCCACCGGGTCTGCAGCAAAGGCGCTTGGTGGGGGTAGGGAGCCCTCCGTGCTCCGCCATGATCGGCTGTTAGGAGAGGCTGATGGCGAGGCGTAGCTGCCCACAGGGCACTCCTAATGGCAAGTTCCCCCCCGCCTTCCCCTCCAAATTTTGCATGTTTTAAAATAGGCCTAAATTTGGGGGGAGGGGCTTAATTTCATTTTATGCCTAGAAAACATGCTGGGTCTTCCTATTGGGGGGGGGGCGTATTGTTGGAGAAACACGGTAGCTGTGTTTAGATGGATGTTCTTGACTACGTATACCAAGATCCTAGTTAATCTTCCTAAACTTTTCAATGTTATTGTTGTTGTTGTTAGTTGCAAAACGGTGTCCAACCCATCACAACCCCATGGACAATGTTCCTCCAGGCCTTCCTGTCCTCTACTATCTTCTGGAGTTATTCAACTATTCAATACTATGGTCTAAAATGCACGGGTCAGAAGCAACATTAATGTCTTACTTAATACAGCATAGGATCTTTGTGCCAAATTGGGTAAGGGGACGGTATATGGTTCCAACACTTATTCCCAGATTCATAAATTCTCATTTAATTGGAAGAAGCCATGAAGTAACACATTTATCAGCTCTCTGGATACACTTGGCTATTCTCAATTATTCACATACTTTACATGGCATCTAGAAATGTGCATATCCAATAATGTATTTTTAGGATGTTGAGAATAAAAGCATTTTAACCATGTTGTATTAGATGATCCTGAATTTGTAATGCAAATACTTTCCAGTTATAGAATTACTTAATGGATGAATGGTGTGCCATTTCTTGCAGTTCTATTGGTTGGAAACACGAATTGAATTACACTGACTTTTCAGCACCTAATGGGACTTATTGACCACAAGGGGGCAATAGACTGTAGATAAAAAATTAAGGAAGTACCCTGTGCCCCTTTCCATCCCTTTGTTGTTCTTTAAATTGCTAATCCGAAGGCACCTCATTCTGCCATTCCTCCTCCCCTACACACACACATTTAGTTGTATAGAATGCTCTTTGATTTTTCTCATGGCTGAATATAGTTGGCTAGATGCTAGGCTTTGCCGATCCTTAAGCTAAATATTACAAATAAACATTATTACTGTTACCAAAAAACCCCCCTGCTTTACTAAGGGTTGAGGGGTCCTTTTCTCACAGATGTTTCATTACCAAAACTGGATTAAGATCATCACTCATGTTATCTAGTTTGGGTAATGAGACATCTGCAAGAAAACAACCAAGTTTAGAAAGCACCAAGGACCCCTAATTTCAAATATTCTCCTCTGTCAGTATCACTAAGGATTGCCCAGGTGAGATTCCCATTCTTGGAGATCTTGCAAGCAGTCACAGAACATTTCAGCTTCAAACAATGTTGAAGATATTATTTGTTTAATAGCAACAGGTGTGCAGAAAATAGCTGAAATATTTAATGGGTGGGATTGGGCTATTACCTGCTGATTGGTGTAGCTGAAGTGATTATTCATAAATTTTTGAAATATCAACTTTATTATTGGATCAAGTGCTGTTTAGACAGTATACTAGAATAAAATGCTTTTTGCAGCCTAGGAGAGAGCCAAACTCGTAAGTTTTAAACTGATAATTTATTGTCACAAAGAGTATTGCAAATATTATGAAATATATGTCTGAAATGTCTGAAGTGAGAAAAGTCCCTCTTTAACTGTTATTTCCTGATCATCTAGATTTGAATTTAACAATGGGAAATGCAAATGACTATAACCTTCTTCAAACTTAAATTCATTAACAAATTCATTAGTATTAAAGCATTCATTAATACTTACCAAAACTCTTTCTACTATATTTTCTCCAAATACAAAGTTAGAATGTTCACTTTCTGAAACAGTCCTGTCTTTGGCTAATCGATTGCTTGAATTAAAAAAAAAGGGAATATGTATTTGTTTACTTACTTAATTACAACAGTATGTACGCTGCTCAAAACCAAGGCTCTAAATGGCTAATAAAATATTATGAACAGTGACGATAGATGAGAGACAAAGATAGACAAAGAGACAATCAGACACCAGCCACTGTCTCTCCCAGGGTTATTTTTGATCTCATTTCAACCTGCACATTCTATTTTGTAACCTTGAGCTGCCATTCTTATTTATAGTAAGATCAGTTTATTCTATCCTTTACCTTGTAAACCTGTTATTAGAATATAGAATAACAGAGTTGGAAGGGACCTTGGAGGTCTTCTAGCCCAACCCCCTGCTTAGGCAGGAAACCCTATACCACTTCAGACAAATGGTTATCCAATCTCTTCTTTAAAACTTCCAGTGTTGGAGCATTTGCAACCTCTGGAGGCAAGTTGTTCCACTGATTAATTGTTCCAACTGTCAGGAAATTTCTCCTTAGTTCTAAGTTGCTTCTCTCCTTGATTAGTTTGAAAAGAGCCTTCCTTCCTTCCTTCCTTCCTTCCTTCCTTCCTTCCTTCCTTCCTTCCTTCCTTCCTTCCTCCCTCACTCACTCACTCACTCACGAAAAAAGTTCATAAAATTCTCTCTATAATAATTCTATTAAATGTTGAAGACTTGACCTTTTGTTCTTTATGGTGGCATCCTTCTGAAATTTCCTTGCCTCTACTTCAAAATCTGAAAGTATGCCTCACTTTTCCAGGTTGTAAAGAGGCAAACTCAAATTACATTTCAGAATAATTGAAAAGGTTGACCAAATGGCTGAATATTTCTTTCTTTCGATCATCATCATTTAAATAGATTTCAATTAACTTACTGCATTGTGCTAGAGCTTGAAATCTGTAGTGGGCAAGGAATCTTTTTGGAGACATCAATCCATGCATAGGTATCTTCAGACATCTAAAAACAATTCATTAAATCAAATTTCTTTCACATGCACTCTAAAACACACCGATTGAGATAACTTCCCCACCTCTTTTATTCTATCCATTACAGCAGTAGCTTCCAGAAGTAAGAAACCTGTATTGTAAGTACCCAAATTTGCCCTCTTCGTGGGAACTATTTTTCCCCAAAAAAACAGAAAAACAATTTTGTTCGATTTGGCTAGCACATTTGCCTAAAAAGGCTTTGAAACATCCCAAAGGTGCTTTTCAACAGGCAGCTGGACTTTCTTGTTTTTTTTCCCTTGAAAATGTTTTGCTTCTTATCCAAGAAGCTTCTTTAGTTCTTGGATGAGAGTCAACACTTTTTCAAGGAAAAAAAAAAACCAAGGAAGTCCAGCTGCTTGTTGAAAAGTACCTTCGGGATATTTCAAAGCCTTATGTGAACTGGATGCTTTATGGCTGCAACAATAAGAACATGTACTCTTGATGGTGCATTATATTTTACCTGATTGTCTGTTTCATGATTCTCCTCTAGAAATTTTTCATCAGTTCTCTTCTTTTCTATTCTGTATTTAGTCACTTGTGGCAGCTGCAGTCTGGCAGGCCTTAAAACCTCTCTTTGTCTGTTGCTTGTTGGAAGATCTTGAAAAATAAAATGGAAAAAGAATTTTAACTCATGCTATTCTTTCCTGACAACAATCTTCTTATACTTGGGTTTCTTAAGAGTTGCTCTTCCAAGTGAAAAATAGAATTTTGTGATTGCTACAGTGCCTGGATATCCCTATTATTATTCTTCCTCAAGGACCAAGGCAGCTAGATTTCCCTCAGGTTTAGCAAATATTTTACAGTTCTCATTTCCCCTGCACCATTTTAAATCTTTTCTCTTTGAAGGTGTAAATAGGTAGAAGTGACGTACCTGCTTAAATCAAGTCATATGACACACGTCCACATGGATGTTTAAACACTGAACTTTCACACGTCACATATCAGAATCACCTACCTGCCGCTCAGTCTAAGACTTGCACACAAGGACATAGTTTTTGATAAGCTAGTTTTATGGCAGATATCTGAAAAGCTATAATTGGAATAGAAAACCAACAGCTGGAAGCTCTAAGATTCAAATCATACCCAGAATAGTCACAAAGTTGAAACTTTACATCTCTTTCTTCTGATGGTTTGTGACAGATCAAGAGCTGGTTGTTCCTCTGTAGGAAGAGTGACTGGTAGCAGCATTCACCACAGAAACAAAATGCTCCTTCTGATCAAAGCAACATCATTGCATCTCAAGCCTTATACATGTGCTGTACAGTAGGCCTATGATTGTAATTGATCCCACAATTTTGGTCATAAATCATGATGGTAGTAAACCAGGCCAGCATTTGGCCATATCTGATTCTATGACCTTTTTTGTGCAGGTTGTAATGCAGAGGTGGTATTCAGCAGGTTCTGACCAGTTCTGGAGAACCGGTAGTAGAAATTTTGAGGAGTTTGGAGAACCAGCAACTACCACCTCTAACTGGCCCCATCCCCATCTATTCTTTACCACCTGAGTCCCAGCTGATTGGCTGGGCCTTGTTTTGTCGCCCTGCACAGGAGAATGGAGCTGGAAAGCAGGTTAGTGGAGTGGGGAGGGAATGGGATCTTGCAGTAACCTTCCCCGAGGAGTGGGGTGGGAATGGAGATTTTATAGTATCCTTCTCCTGCCATGCCCACCAAGCCACATCATGCTCACAAGCCACGCCCACAGAATCGGTAGTAAAACTTTTTGAATCCCACCACTGTTATAAGGCCACAATTGTTAAGGGAATCCATTGTTTGCTATGGGGCAGATTATGAGGCAGAGGTAAACCCCAGCTTCTGAGAAAAACTTTGTAAATTACAGTCATGTGACTAATGGGGCCCTGCCAACGGCTATAAATGCAGGCCAATTACCAAAGCATCTCAAGTGCATGACTGGTCAGGGGGATCGTGGAACTTCAAATCTGGGTTGTAAATCACTTTTTTGGGGGCTACACCCAGTGGTGGGATTCAACCGGTTCACACTGATTCAGGCAAACTGGTTGTTAAATTACCACCACCGCCCTGCTATCAAAGTGGATCCTGGGACTGTGCTATGCTGCAATGGAGAAAAGGGCAACAGAGCAGCTGACATGAGGGAAGGAGAAGGCCATTTTCCCTCTTTCTTCTCCCTGCTCCTCCTCCTCCCCTCGTGCCAGCCCCTCCGTTTCCCATTTCTCCATTGCAACGCAGCAGGATCCACTTTGAAAGCGGGAGGGGAGGAGGGAATTTAACAACCACTTCACCCAGGGTCAGGTTGGCTGTTGCGGGAGGCTCGTCCTGCATGTGCTGGAGGATAGGGATGGCCACGCCTCCCACAACAGCCAACCTGACCCTGGGGGAACCAGTTGTTAAATTATTTGAATTCCACCACTGGCTATACCAAGGGTCTTCAAATGTGGCCAGTTTAAGAGTTGTGGACTTCAACTCCCAGAATTCCTTCACTAACATGACTGGAGGAGGAATTCTGGGAGTTGAAGTCCATAAGTCTTAAAGCTGTCAAGTTTGAAGACCCCTGGGCTACATCATAACTTTGAACTGTCGTAAGCAAAGGACTAACCGATAAGGTCAAACTCATCCAAAAGAGGTAGAGTGTTCAGTACAGCACAATAGTACAACACTACCTGATGAAAAGAAACAGAGCTGTGTCAGTCACTGATTGATACAGTATCTATACCAATTTTCCTCAATCTTTTACCTTTTCTATTTCCTTCTCTACCAGCTTTTACACACCAAATGGGGGATAAGATTGCTATATTTAAATAATTCTCCATACCTTGTTCTGTTGCTTTCACATCAATACAATCTTCTGATACGCCCGAAGTCATGAATACATTGTTCTTCTTTACTATAAAAAAAAGGTTTTCCAAAATGTTCAACAAAATTTGTGTTCTTTTCCCCCCCAGATGTTACATTATACCCAGCTTTACCACCTTAAGCTTTTGCAAGACTTTTAATGTTCTTTTTTCAAGAACAGCGTCTAGTCCACTTAAACTCATCAAAGCTCTCTTACAGAGATAATTGATAATGAAGGGATCATCAGCCTGAAGGTACAGACTAGCCCTTTGCAAAATATATATTTTTTGAGCCAGCAAGCTGGTGGGGATAACAGAGGACAAGGAAGCTGGAGCTGACCAGGAGGATTTGTGATATAATAACTTATTTTATTTTAGTAGGATACCTCATTTTTTGTCAGAACAATAAAGTGGCACAATAATGAAATTAATTTGAATGAGCCTAATTTGAGAAGGGGGGAGAAGAAGAAGAAGAAGAAGAAGAAGAAGAAGAAGAAGAAGAAGAAGAAGAAGAAGAAGAAGAAGAAGAAGAAGAAGAAGAAGAAGAAGAAGAAGAAGAAGAAGAAGAAGAAGAAGAAGAAGAAGAAGAAGAGGAGAGGAGGAGGAGGAGGAGGAGGAGGAGGAGGAGGAGGAGGAGGAGGAGGAGGAGGAGGAGGAGGAGGAGGAGGAGGAGGAGGAGGAAGAAGAAGAAGAAGAAGAAGAAGAAGAAGAAGAAGAAGAAGAAGAAGAAGAAGAAGAAGAAGAAGAAGAAGAAGAAGGAAGAGGAGGAGGAGGAGGAGGAAGAAGAAGAAGAAGAGAGGAGGAGGAGGAGGAGGAGGAGGAAGAAGAAGGAGGAGGAGGAGGAGGAGGAGGAGGAGGAGGAGGAGAAGAAGAAGAAGAAGAAGAAGAAGAAGAAGAAGAAGAAGAAGAAGAAGAAGAAGAAGAAGAAGAAGAAGAAGAAGAAGAAGAAGAAAGGGATGGAAAGAAAATAAAGAAAAAAGGAAGAAACAACATATATGTTTACATATCAATTTTATGTATTCAGTTTCTAGATCAACATTTAACTTACCTGGTTGAGAAGGTGGAAATGATGGAATGATGATAAAGGATGATTTTCTTACTTGTTTCTTGGAACATACAGTGGGTTTTTTTTCCCCAGTAGCATTTTACATTTCATACCATCATAATTTATTTATAGTTGAATGCTGACGTAGTTATACCGGTACTTATTTTCGCTAACAAGTAAGATAGGCTTCGGTATTTTATTATTCATATAATCTCCCCCTTACTGTCATTCTGCTATCATTTATTTCAAGCCAATTTTTTTTAAATGGTTAGAAATAAAAGCATGGCATTCGGGACTTCAGGGATGTAACATTTGAAACCAAATTTTGGAAAAACTGCACTTGCCAATGTAAATGGAACGTAAACAAATGATTAAGGGAGAAGCCATACCTCTATAGGACTCCAACTCGGAGGACTGAAAAGAAGAATATGAAGCTCTTGCACGTTTTCTGGATCCACTGGGAACTAAGGGCAAAAACAAAACAAAACAGAACACATGATAATAATATCAAATTCCAGCAAATCCCAGTAATATACAAGTAGTCTTCAACTTACAAGCATTTGTTTAGCGACTGTTTGAAATTACAACACTGAAAAAAATGACTTACAACTGGTCCTTGCCCTTACGACCATGGCAGCATCCCCATGGCCACGTGATCAAAATTCACACCCTTGGCAACTGGCATGTATGTACGATGGTTGCAGCACCCAATGGATCATGGTAATCTCCATTTGTGACCTTCCCAAATGGCGTCTGACAAGTAAAATCAATGGGGGAAGATGGATTCACTTAACAACTGCATGATTTGCTTAACGGCAACCCTGATTTTCTTGACCTCTATGGCAAAAAAGATCATAAAAACAAGCATGACTTGCTCAGCAACAGAAAGAATCCGTGGGGTGTGAAGACTGGTTGTAAGTCATCTTTTTCAGGACTGTTGTAACTTTGAAGGTCCCTAAATGAATGGTGGCAAGATGAAGTCTACCTGTATTTGGATTCTGAGGTTCAAGAGTTCTAACCTCCTACCCTTTCCACAAGTTTGCCAAGGAAGATTTCTGAACAAAAATCATGTTTACCGTTTTCAGTCTTGTGCACTGGATCTTCTGCAGGCCTCTGAACAAAAAGAAGGATTGGTTAAATCTTAAGTGAAAAGTTGTAGATGTCAACAGTTGGTTTTTTTTTTTAATTAGATAAGGTGGACATTCAGACTGTCCAACTCCTTTTGCCAAGCTTGTCATTGATCTCTTGACCAGGAGTGGGATTCAACCGGTGTTATTACCAGTTCGGTGACTACATTTTGTGCGCGCATGTATGCTTCGTGCGCACCAGTGGTGGTATTCAACTGGTTTGCACCGGATTGGGTGAACTGGTAGCAAGAATTTGGTGTGGGTCGCCAAACCGGTAGTAAGTTCTAGCTGGCCATGCCCCCGATCCGATCTCCCTCCCACCCGATGCTCGCTTACCCGCTTGCCTGACATTCACCTAAGGTATTTCTTTCTTTTTTTCCCTCCCGACAATCAGCTGTGCATAGATCAGCTATGTTGGGATTCCTCTTGCTGAGGCCCAGGAAGGCAAAAAATGGAGGGAGGAGCTCAGCCCCCCGTCCATTTTTTGCCTTCCAGAGCCCCAGAGGAGCCTTAGGGGAGCAAAAATGCCCGCTCCAGAGGCTCCTCTGAGGCTAGGAAGCTCCCAAAACGGAGCTTGAAGAGGTGTTGCGCGCCCCTCCCATGCTCTGTTTTTTTCCTTCCTGAGCCTCAGAAGAGCTTTAGGGGAGTAAAAATGCCCCCCAGAGGCTCCTTTGAGGCTAGAAAGATGGGTGGGGGCAGCAAAAAAGCAAAAAAAAAAGCCACACCCACCCAGTCACATGGCCATACCCACCAAGCCACGCCCACAGAACCGGTAGTAAAAACATTTGAATCCCACCATTGGCTCGCATGCGCGCTAGACGCACGCTGTGTGTAAAAAAACTTAAGCTGTGCCGCCCAGACAGCTGAAAAGCGCTGCATGCAGGTGCGCAGTGTTTGAAAAGCCTCTTTTTTCCTGCTTTTTCAACCTCAGCTGTGCCGCGCAAAGCAGCTGAGGTTGAAAAAGCAGGAAATAAAGGGCAGATAAGAGCCCGGGCAGGCGGATGGGCCAAACAGCAGTAAGCACAGAACCAGTTCGGTGTCTGCTACTCTTCAGAGCTACCAATTCTATGGAGCCAGGCGGAACCGGTAGTATCCCACCCCTGTTCTTGACCCAGCATAACTAAACCAGTTTTCCAGGCAAGAAACAATTTGTTTATATAAGTCTAATTATTGCAAAAAGAGAGTGAAGTCAAAGAAAGGAATTACTGTATTTTTCCCTCCATAAGACACAGTTCCCCCCCTGCCAAAAGTGGGTGGAAATGACTGTCCGTCTTATGGAGCGAATATTGTGTCACAGACCAGGCTGCAGCAGCGGGGTCCTTTTACAGAGCGGGTTGGTGTGCTGGTGACAGGCAGCAGCGGCAAATGGCAGCAGTGATCCCTGCTGGAACAGCTGGTCGGCGGTATTCCGGGAGGCCAATCCAATCGCTGATCAGCTGATCAGCGCCAAAGGCTCCTGCATTCCCCAGCGGAGGCAGCAGAAGCGGGATATTTTTTTTTCTTGTTTTCCTCCTCTAAACCTAGATGTGTCTTATAGTGTGAAAAATATGGTAGTTGAGGGCTGTCAGCACAAATTTGCAAGTGCCTTTTTTAGTGGCTCAAATCCATAGCTTTCTCTTCCTGCTTTTTCATGAAGTAATAATCTTTGCACAGGGGTGGCTTCAAAAATTTTAGCAAAGGGTTCTCTGCCCAGTTGCTGGATAGGTGTGGCCATGGTGGGCGTGGCCTAGTCAGCCTCCTGCATGATGGCAGGGGGGGCGTTTTGCCCTCCCCGGGCTCCGGAGACTTTCCTCGAGCTTCCAGCAGGGCAAAAGCAGCCTCCCTGGGCTCCGCAGGCTCCCTGGAAACCAGAAACGGGCCGATTTCCAGCCTTCCCAAACTTCCAGGAGGCCCATTTTTCACCCTCCCCGAGCCTCCATGTGTGCCCTGCACTTACCTGCATCCAAAATGGACTGCATGGGGACTCCTGGGAGGGGCGAGGTGAGGTGAGCAGGGCCAGCCAGGAGCTGAATTTGGGGTTTTTCCAAACTGCACAGAATCCCAAACCCCTACAAACCTTCAGCAGCCACCCCTGTCTTTGCACAACACTTGGGAGTCATGAATCCAAGCCATCATTGAGCCTTTGCACAGTGTGCTTGTTGAGTGTTTATATTCTATGTGGCTGTCTATATCATTCAAAGTTTTGGAAAGTACACTGGAGATTATGGCAGATTCCCCTATTGTTTAGATATATAGGCTTCAGCTCCCCTAATTCCTAGTTAGTAAGGCTAGGCCGGAAGTTGAATGGATGGTACCTCCTGTGGAAGACAGTGCCACCATTTTTGGCTCCTCTTGAGCCAAAAAGAGCAACAGTTCACCACACACACAACAAATTTCATTAATCTTATTGCTAATTACATAATATTAATTATGAATGTTTGTTTTCCATTCATACCAAGCATTCAGTGAAAACTTCTTTCTGACTGCACCTGAGTTAGTGTGACGTGAACTGGAAGGAGCTCAATTTAAATATTATTCTGAATTCAATTAAAGGAGAAAGAGCAATCAAACCTGTTGATACTTCATGCTTATGCAGAACAACATGGGGGGAAGCGGGAATCTATGTACGTACAAACATGGACCTAAATAGAACATCACATTAATCCATGTTTTCCCAATCACACTACCATAAATAGTTTGTGTATACAGACGATTCACTAAGATAAGATAAGATAAGATAAGATAAGATAAGATAGATAAGATAAGATAAGATAAGATAAGATAAGATAAGATAAGTCAATTAGTATTTCTCTTTCTGAAGATACTGTTTCTATGCAGACTGTCAAGATCCCAATTGACGAACCGAACCAAGCAGACTTGAAACTTTCCGGTCTCTTTCTACTAAACTTTATCAAATACATCATATTGGCACAAATTGAAAGCAAAACCAACTCTAATTAATCCCCATGATTTTTGCATAGAATCAATTTTCCTTCCCCTCATTAGTTCGTGTCACATTGTTCAATTAGCACTCCCAATCAGTGGCGGAATTCAAAATATTTTACTACTGGTTCTGTGGGTGCATGCAGAGCATTCTAAAATGGGCAATTTTAAGCATGAAAACTTACCTTACTGTCAGCGCTGGTGAGTAAAACAGCTGAGGCGCGGCAATCCACTCTGCCATGCCTATCAGCTGAGCTACAAAGACAGGAAATACAGGACAGCAAAGAGTGGGGGTGTGTGGGCAGGGCCAACTGCTACCAGATTGCTAGAACCGGTGTGAACCGACAGCATACCACCACTGGTCCCCATATTGTTTTAGCAGCAGTAAAACCTTTAGCCTTAGTAACCCAGATGGCTGAACGACCTTGGTTCCCACAGAAATGGATTCTTGTCATTGTTTGCTGGCTGGAACTGGCATTCCACAGGTAGCTCCCCTTCTCCACAGTCTGTATGGCAACTGAGAAGCGGCAACAGTTGAAATCAACACAATTCCGCTTTGAAGTTGACACAGACATTCAAATAAATTGGCAATCCCACTTCACCCACTATGTGGATCCACGTAGGCTGAGTAAATTATCTTAAACAAATGCCAGAAGGATTGGAGGAGTTTCAGTTCTCACCTTGCAAGGTCGCTCCTTCTTGAAGACAAACATGGGCTGTGCAATCACTGAAATGTCTGGAAGTAGAACAGAAAATCCCAACATGAAATCATGTAGACCAGTTTGTTGACTGCAGATTTCTATTGTTTTCCTCTTTTCTCTTGAAAAAAGCAATTATTTGGTCTTCAAAATCACATTGTTTTCAAATCTGCAGGGGTCACCTTTTCTATTTAGGGTTGCAGATACAGCAATAACAATAGTAGTTAGATTTATAAACCGCTTCATGGTGCTTTACAGCCCTCTCTAAGAGGCTTACAGAGTCAGCATATTGCCCCCAACAACCTGGGTCCTCATTTTACCCATCTTGGAAGGACAGAAGGCTGAGTCAACCTTGAGCCAATGAGGATTGATCCCATGACAGTCAGCAGAATTAGCCTGCAATACTGCACTCTAACCACTGTGCCACCACTACACTTATTGAAAATGTAGAATTTTCTAAATAATTCAGATGATGTGTACAAAAACGCATATGTGATTCAGCTACAGACTTCTAACTTGAGAAAATATGAACACAGAATTCCACTATGCCCTAGAACCTGAGAATATAGTTATTGCTGCTCCTAGTTTCAGACTGCAAGTGTGTTCCACAGACAGACTGTAATTAGGTACAATCATTTTTTATTATTACATGTACTTTCTATATGTCAGAAAGTATTGCTCTCATAGATTAGGCAAAATCTATCCCATTTGTCTAAAATTAACACTATATTGTTTGTTTGTTTAATTGATTTCCTCCCTTTCCTCTAGTGCAGGGGTCGCCAACCTTTTGGACCTCAGGGACCACCAAACTCATAATTTTAAATCCCAGGGACTACTAACCGGTTCTGTGGGCATGGCCTAATTTGTTGGTGTGGCTTGGTGGTCATGTGACTGGCTGGGCATGGCTTGTATGTAAATATTATAAATATTTATATAAATATTGAATTTTTTATAAAAAAAATCAAAATCAGGCAAAGCAGGCAGGCAGATTGAGTTGCTCACAGAATCACAGATTCATTCAGAAATCTATCTATCTGCCGTTGGCTTGCTCAGCCTGTCACATAAAATTTGCTTGCAAGCAAATTCACAAAATTAACTCAACACACCATGTATATAAATATTGAATTTTTTATTAAAAAAGAGCAACTTTTACTCAAAATCAGGCAAAGCAGGCAGGCAGATTGAGTTGCTCACAGAATCATTTGGTGATCTATCTATCTGCCATCGGCTAGCTCAGTCTCTCAAATTTGCTTGCTGTGAGTCTGCACTGAATAACAGAACCTTCAGTCCTAAAGAAGGTTCGGCTGTGCTTAAAAGCAGAGCTGAAGATCTAAAGACTAGCTAGAAAGCAAGAAATCTGACCATTTCCTGCTTCCTAGCTAATGTAAATCACCCGGCACAGCAGAACAGATGATGGTCAGAAAAAGGAAAAATAGCAATTTTAGCAGGCAAGTTTGCCGGGTAAGGAGTGAGTGGGTGGGGAGTGTTCCTACGGGCCATGTGGATGGCACAACCTTGTGTTTCTGCGCAGCCTGGATTAATTGCTTTGAGGGATGCTCTGGGGGTGGGATTTCTCTGTGGCCCACCAAAATTTTCTCACGGCCCACCAGTAGGCCGTGGCCCACAGTTGGCAACCGCTGCTCTAGTGCATGGGTATCAAACTGCAGTCTGTGGGCCGGATGTGTCACGCACAGGCCAAGCCCACCCCAGCTCCATGAAGAGAAAAAATGTCATGAAATGTTCAGCAGGTTCTGATCAGTTCAGTATTCAGCAGGTTCTGATCAGTTCTGGAGAACCAGTAGCAGAAATTTTGAGTAGTTTGGAGAACCAGCAAATACCCCCTCTGACTGGAGATTTTACAGTATCCTTCCCCTGCCACGACCACCAACCACACCCACAGAACTGGTAGTAAAAATTTTTGAATCCCACCACTGGATACATTACATGACAACATGATGAGTTTGACATCCATGCTCTAGTGGCCAGGTGTCAAACTCATGATGTCATATTGTTGCCATGTGATATATCATGACTTTTTCCCCCTTCGCTAAACCGGGGGTGGGGGTGGTCAGCATCCGGCCTACGGGCTGTGAGATTGGCACCCCTGGTTCATTTTATTCTCCACTCAATTTTTCCCTCAGACACCCCATGGACTGAGAGAGAGGCATGCCCAAAGGCCCCTACTGAGATTTCATGGATGAGTTTGGACTGCTTCAGGTTCTCCCTGGTCTTAGTCCAACATTTTCACTAGTAAAGGCATCCCTCTCTTTCAGTAGAGACTAAAATATCCAGTGAACCATTGACTGTTCATCTTGAAAGCAAAGGATTATTATTTGACATTTACTAGAAGTAATGTTAGTGTGAAAATCCAATAGAGATCATGTGTAATCATAAATCATTTTTAAAAGGCCATGCTGTTTGCTTGTACACAGGACTCAATTTATAAGAACATAATAAAATATTTATCCCAAATTATTAATAATTATAGCCTTGAACTGCAGAAACATGGGCAGAATTCTATTCCTTCAGGGAGTTATTGAAAACTGAATTGCATATTTAAAGAACAACAGATTAAGCTAGCTCACAAAGCTATAATTTGGGCCCAGTTTGAATCATCCCACAAGACTCGAATAACACGTCTGAGTATACCTCAAGGAAAACATATGAACATATTAACTGATTCATCACACTTATATTTAAGATATTTATAGATAACTTGGGCTTAATTGGTACATTTAGTAAAGCTGGAATATTCAGAAACCCTTCCCAAGTGTAAAAATGGCACTTTACAGGATACTCTTTGTGTGTGAGCATATATATAAACACATGAATAGTGTGGGACACCCTTTGAATGGTGTGGGAGTAGAATGGATTTCCAGAGAAAAAACTGCAGGCTACAGAAACTAGGAGCACTACTCAGGTGACCCTGAGGACACAGGTAAACCTCCAAGTGCTTCAATGACCCTCTAAAACAGAGGTGTCAAACTCACATCGTCATGGTGGTGTCACGTGACATATTGGGACTTTCCCCCCTTTGCTAAACTGGATATGGGCATGGCCAGCACGTGACGCATCCAGCCCATGGGCCAGGACTTTGACAGCCCTACTCTAAAAGGATGCAAATGACCAGCTGTCTGCAAGAAATATTTTATTTATTTAATTTATTTGATTTGTCAGTTGCTTACAAAATAATAGGTATAAGTATAAACATGAGTAAGAATACAGAAAATAGGTACGATTAAATGGGGACAATAGGACAGGGATGGGAGGCACAATGTTGCACTTATGCACGCCCCTTACATACGTCTTAGGAATGGGGTGAGGTCAATAGTGGATAGTTTGAGGTTAAAGGAGTGGAGGTTTGAGGATGTAAGTACAGAGTAAGGTAGTGCATTCCAGGCATTGACCACTCTGTTGCTGAAGTTGTACTTTCTGCAATCAAGTTTGGAGCGGTTAACATTGAGTTTGTATCTGTTGTGTGCTCTTGTATTGTTGTGGTTGAAGTTGAAGTAATCATTGACTGGTAAGACATTGTACCGGATAATTTTGTGTACTACGCTTAAGTCCAACCGTAGGCGACGTAGTTCAAGATTGTCCAAGCCCAAAATTTCAAGTCTGGTGAAATAGGGTATTCTGTTGCAAGCAGAGGAGTGTAGTAGGCTTCTCGTGAAATATTTCTGGACTCGCTCAATTGTATTAATGTCCAATATACAGTGCAGATTCCAGACAGATGAGCTGTATTCGACTCTTGGTCTAGCAAAGGTTTTGTATGCCCTAGTTAGCAATTCAATATTTCCAGAGGAGAAGCTTTGTAAGATTAGATTTACAACTCTTAACCCCCACTATCCTGTCAGAGCTGAAGAAACTTCTTGGATGAGAAGTGAAACGTCTTCAAAGAAAAAACAAGAAAATCCAGTTGCCTCCTGAAAAAAGCACCTTTGGGACAACCATGACCTGGATGACTGAGAATCTCTACAGACTTAAACACATGAATGTACATTTCTTCCAAAACTATAAAAAGATCATAATTACATATGATCTTTAGAGATCTCTATAGATTCTCCTATACTATACAAATATTTCAAGTTCTCATCCAAAGGTGGGTAAAAATGTATAGAACTGATGGAACAATCCTAGGAAAAAAATTATATAAGGGAGGAAACTGTTGGGCGCCCTGTCATTGTATCAATCAAAAGTATGACACTTTTCTGCATGATTTCAGATGAAATATGGCATTTTCTGGGGGAGGGGGGACATCATTCCCCCAAAAGTTGTATCTGGAAGCATCTTTAATATCAGAAGCTGAACATCATATCAATTCTCAACACAGTACAGGATCTACTACAGCACTTCTGGAAAATAAACTTCCAACTCTATTTCAAGGCCTCTAGTGAAGGAGAACCAGTCCTGCCATATTGGCAGCCTGTTCCCTTGGCTGGCAGTTTGTATAATCAGAGAATTCTTCCTGAAGGGCAATCTGAACTTTCTTCTTTGTAATTTTTATCTCCTGGTTCAAATCCTGCCCTCTAGGGCAATAGAGATTAAGTGCATTCCCGCTTCTCAAGAACAGCCTTTCAGATATTTACCTAACAGAATAACAGAGTTGGAAGGGTCTTCTAGCCTAACCCCCTGCTGAGGCAGAGGCCCGATGCCAATGCTATTTCAGACATGCGTCTGTCCAGCCTCTTCTTAAAAACCTCCAGTGATGAAGCACCCACAGCTTCTGAAGGCAAAGCTGTTCCACTAGTTAATTGTTCTCACTGTTAAGAAGTTTCTCCTTAGTTCCAGGTTGAATCTCTCCTTGGTTAGTTTCCATCCCTTGTTTCTTCTCTTGCCTTCTAGTGCTTTGGCAAATAGGTTGAAGACTGGTTACATATCTCCATTCAGTCACGTTTTTTGCAAGCTGAATGTACTTCGATTCTTTAACTGTTTTACTTAGGATTTCCAGGATCCTTCTCCATCTTAGTAAATCTCATCTTAATTTGCTCCTTTGTCTCTTTTCAACTAATCTATAAATGTAGTTACAACATTAAAAAAATTAGTACCGTGTTTCTCAGAAAATAAGGCCGGGCCCTCAAAAAAACGGCTAGGCCCTCTTTTTGGGGGTGACTTAATTTCTCCCCCTCCCGCACACCCTCGCCTAGAGCGTCCTGCGGGCAGCCATGCCTTGCCACCAGCCACTCTTAACGGCTGATCATGGAGGAGCGCGGAGGGCTCCCTACCCCCGCCTTTCTTGCCAGCACCATCTCCAACAACAGCGGCAGCAGCGGCAGGAATCATGGAAGCTACGGAGGCGGTTCCCCCACCCGAGAAGTGGCTGAAACGCTGCTGGTGGAGGAATGCACAGCACTCCAAACGCGGCAGGGGCACGGGCAGAAAGGAAAGCAACGGCGGCGGAGGAAGCAGCAGTGGTGGGCACCGAAGTTCTCACGATGTAAAGTGCCCCGCTGAGGCTAACATCCACGCCGCCGCTGCCCGCCCACTGACCCGGCCTGCAACCAGCACCATACCTGGGTCTGCAGCAAAGGCGCTTGGCGGGGGTAGGAAGCCCTCTGTGCTCCATAATCGGCCATTAGAAGCAGCTGGTGGTGAGGCGTGGCTGTCTGCGGGGCACTCCCAACGGCAAGTTCCCCCCGCCCTCCCCCCTTATTTCACCTGTTTTAAAATAGGCCTAAATTTGGGGGGAGGGGCTTAATTTCACCTTATGCCTAGAAAACATGCTGGGACTTCCTATGTGGGGGCGTATTGTTGGAGAAACACGGTAGTATGTGTTGTGAATCAATAAAAGTGAATAACCTAAATGCAAAATAGGGGTTGAAAACCTGCACACTTGATTGGTCCTTATACAACAACTTGGGATTGGGCCAGAACCAGTCCCTGATTGGCCACTTTTTGGGACTGTCCTTATTGGTCAGTGGTTTGAACTTGTTGCACATTTTCATTGGTTAATAAGGCAGCAGCTAACCCTATAAAAGGGTTACTGCTGCCCATAGCATTGCTCTGTTATGTTCTATCACTTTATTAAAGAGTTGAAGTCACTGGTCAGATGTCTGGTCTCCGTTATTCTCCATACTTAACACTGGCGACGAGGATGGGATCCGGAGACCGAAGAGCTGACTAACCTACAGAGCAACTAACAGAGCACGTGGTTGAACACGCACCATCAACGGCAACATGGCCAGCGGTGTCGTACCACCCGCTCCATTCGACCCAGAGACCGAAGACTGGGAGTCGTATATGGATAGGTTCCAGATGTTTCTGGAGACCAACAATTTGAAAAATGCAACAGCCGGAAAAAAAAAGAGCTATATTTCTAACCCATTGCGGCCCTACCGTATTTAAAATGGCAAAGTCACTTGCCAAGCCAGCAGAGGTAAAAGAGATGGACTGGGACGTCCTCGAGCCTTTACTACGGGCTCACTACGCGCCCACAGTGCCAACCTTAGTCCAAGACACGAATATTACCGGAGGGACCAACAGAAAGGTGAAAGCCTCGCTGATTATATCGCGGACCTCCGAAACCTTGGAGGCCTCTGCGGATTCGCCGACTTAGAAGAAGCTCTCCGGGACCGTTTGGTTCTGGGCCTAGAAGATGGCACGATCCAGAGTAAAATTATGGCTAAGAGGGACATCAGTCTCACCGATGCCCTTAAAGAAGCCTCGGCAGCAGAGGCAACCAAGAAGTCAGCAGCCGAATGCGCCGTACCAACGCACCGCTACGTAAACTCGCCACGGATACCTCGCCTCGCACAGAGAGACACCCGGTATCAACTCACCACGAAGACCTAGAGTCCCCGTCCGACAGCGATGAGGAAGAGGTCAACCGACTGCGAACGGAGCGAGATCAGTCCACGCAACCTCCTTTCGACCGTGTGCCGGTTGTGGATCCAATCACCCACGATCCGGCTGCAAATTCCTCGACGCGCTCTGCCGGTGCGGAGACGAGGTCACATCGCAAAGGTTTGCAGAAGCAAACAAAACTCCAAACCCCGACAGGCCGAATGCCAGTCTTCAGGATTCTTCGCACACACCGAGAAAAAATTAAACCACTCCTACAGAAACAAACCGTCCACCACTTCCACCAGGCGTGAAGAAACCCGGCGGGAAGAGACCCACCAAACAATCACCATAGGCCACGCTACATCCCTTGATGCTGGGAAAATCCGAGTAAAGGTCGCCATCGAAAACAAACCGTGCGTGATGGAGGTAGACTCGGGATCTTCCCTCTCTATGGTGTCGTGGAAAACGCTCCAACAGCTCCTTCCAACGATTCGCCGCCAAGACCTTAACCCTCAAAGGGTTATACTCAAAGACTATCAGGGCAACCGAATCCCGTCGTCGGGTCCCGCAGATTCAGGTCTCATTCAAGGACCGCACCGTCGCACTACCACTGACTGTCGTGGATCGCGACAGGCCTGGTCTCTAGGCCTCCAATGGTTCAGGCCGCTCGGAATCACTGTGGCCGGAGTCCACAAGGCGGCGTCGATTGGGAAGAAGCACTCGTGCAAGAATTCCAAGACGTTTGCGAACGGACTAGGCAAGTATAAGGGGACCCCAATCTCGTTTAACTTGAACCCTGAAATAGCACCCATCCGCCTTAAGCGCGTCAGGTGCCGTTAGCCTTAAAACCTAAAATCGACGAACAACTCGATAAGCTGATAGCGCAGGGCGTACTGGAACCCACCGACCACGCCCCGTTGGGAAACCCGATAGTGACGCCTATCAAGCCTGATGGGTCCCTAAGAATTTGTGGAGACTACCGGGCCACATTAAACCACGCACTGCAGCAAAGTGCTTATCCAGTACCGGTAGTGCAACATTTACTCCATTCCTGGGCGGCGGGAAAGTTTTGCCAAACTAGATCTAGCCCAGGCGTATCAACAATTGCCTGTAGACCCAACCATAGCCGAGGCGCAAGCGATCGTAACACATAGGCGCATTTAAATGCAACCGGCTCCAATTCGGGTAAGCGTCGCCCTGGAATCTTCCAGAGTTTAATGGAAAGGTTGTTACAAGGGATAAAAGGCGTTGTCCCATATTTCGACGATGTACTCATGCCGCACCTAACAAAGACATCCTAGAAAAAGCGACTCAGAGAAGTTTTACGAAGATTCCAAAATGCAGGCCTCAGAGTAAAAAAAGATAAATGCAAATTATGTACCGAAAAAGTAGAATTTTGGGGATACCTCCTGGACAGCCAAGGAATTCATCCCACCGAAGACAAATTACGAGCAATTAAAAGGCACCCACTCCAAGGAACAAGGCAGACCTACAGGCGTTCCTTGGACTTATCAATTTCTATAATGTGTTTTTACCCCACAAAGCAACAGTAGCTGAACCATTGCATAGACTATTAGACAAAAAAGCAACGTGGGTTTGGGGACAACGGGAACAACATGCTTTCCAACAAGTAAAGAAATTGCTAACTTCTGATTCAGTACTTATGCAGTACAACGAGACTCTGCCACTCACTATCACGTGTGATGCATCACCTTTGGGGTTGGGCAATTCTGGCCCACGTGTTACCAAACGGAGCGGAGGCCCCCATCGCGGTTTTTTTCGAACCTTAGCTAAAGCTGAGCGAAATTATAGTCAGCTGGACAAAAGCTTTAGCTATTGTTGCTGCAGTTAAAAGATTTCACGAATATGTTTATGGCCGTGCGTTTACAATAATCACTGATCACAAACCGCTACTGGGGATCATTGCGGGTAATAAACCAACCCCGTATATATTGTCCCTCAGAATGACCCGTTGGTCTGAATTCCTGGCGGCCTACAACTACACCTTGCAACACCGCCCGGAAATCGATTCTCACGCCGATGCATTGAGCAGAGCACCGCTCCCAGGCGCTGTTGTGGATCCAGCCCCAATCCTCTCAACACTACAGATTGAAGCTCTACAGGCACCACCCTTGGACGGCTAGAGACATTGCTTTTAAACGAAACGTGACCCAGTTCTGCAACACATACTACGCTGGGTTGAAAGGGGTGGCCGACGGACCAAATTGCACCTGAATGGGCGCCCTCAAAGCCCGCCAAACCGAGCTGTTTTCCCAAAAAGGCTGTATCTTGTGGGGCGATCGAGTCGTAATCCCTGACAAATTGCAACAGACTGTGTTGGCGGTATTGCATGAGGGACATCCGGGCATTGTGCGGATGAAATCACTCGCACGCAGCTATGCTTGGTGGCCAGGAATCGACAAAGAATCGAGGCCTGGGTCGCTACGTGCCAACGCTGCCAGGAGGTCAGCAACGCCCCACCTAAAGCAAGCCCAACCGAATGGGAAGCGCCAGGGGACCGTGGTCCTGTATTCATATTGACTTTGCGGGGCCTACCAAAGGTCACACTTTCTTGATTACTGTCGCGCCTATTCTAACTGGCTCGAGATTCATCGAATGCACACAACTACAACTGACTCAGTTATTAATAAATTAAACAGACTATTTGCCACACACGGGTTTCCGGACGTGTTGGTCTCGGACAACGGTCCACAGTTCACTGCATTGCCCTTTGAACAATATCTTGCTGATCGGGGCATCCGCCATGCGCTAACCTCGCCCGCGCACCCTGCAGCGAATGGACGTGCAGAACGCATGGTACAATTTGTGAAGAAGACCCTGCACAAAATGGAATTTGGCAACATCGACGAGAAAATCAATCGAATCCTCTTATTGCAGCACATCACGCCCCACAGCGTGACCAACAAAACACCCGCTGAACTTCTTATATGGGGCGGAAAATACGATCGCACCTTGACCAGCTCCACCCGCTTTCGCACCGGAAAAACCTTTCGGCTCCAGCAGCAAATGCCGGGAATTTAAGGTAGGCGATTTAATCTTTGCCAAAAACTTTTCCGGCGACCGTTATGGATACCCGCAACCGTTACCCACCTCACCGGGCCTAGATCTTACCGCCTGCTAACAGACGATGGGAGGGTGTGGAAACGCCACATAGACCAGCTCCGATCGAGATTACCACCCAGCGGCCATGACTTCCCGGTTCACCAACTCAAGGGGAGGGAGTATCGAGGAATTGACTTTGATACAACTAATAGCAGGTCAACGGGAGCCCTACAGCCCAGCGAAGCACCGGGCGTGAAGCGGGGAGGGAGTTGACTTCTTCAGGGAACTTTAATACGGGGAAAACGAACTGCAAAACCCCGAAGAAACACGCAGTAGCAGAGACAACCACAGTGAATGCAGCACGGAATCGCCGTGCAGCAAAATAGAATCTAACAAAGGTCATCCAAACGCTCCACCGGAACCGGACATTGGACAAAACCAGGTGGAGCCTCGGAAATCATCCAGGCAGACCAAGCGGCCTGCCTATCTTGAGATTTTATCACAGCTCCCCTCAAGCGGAACCCAAGGGGAGGGGTGTTGTGAATCAATAAAAGTGAATAACCTAAATGCAAAATAGGGGTTGAAAACCTGCACACTTGATTGGTCCTTATACAACAACTTGGGATTGGGCCAGAACCAGTCCCTGATTGGCCACTTTTGGGACTGTCCTTATTGGTCAGTGGTTTGAACTTGTTGCACATTTTCATTGGTTAATAAGGCAGCAGCTAACCCTATAAAGGGTTACTGCTGCCCATAACATTGCTCTGTTATGTTCTATAACTTTATTAAAGAGTTGAAGTCACTGGTCAGATGTCTGGTCTCTGTTATTCTCCATACTTAACAGTATGATTGAATATAATTATTCCATTAGTATAATTCTATACTAATATATAGTATAATACCAGGGCATTATTTTTCAACAGAGTGAGGAAGATGACTAAGGTTGAATAAGCTCTGTGCTGGCTTTTGAACAAGTTTAAACAGCAATGGGATAGAGTGGGGTAGTGATTATGATGTTGGACTGGAATTAGAATAATGCAGTCCACACTCAGCCAGAATATCTGCCCGGATGGTCTGTTGCTTATTATGTCTCAGCCTTAACCTCCCTTACAAAATCATCCTAGTGAAAATAAAAGTGGAGGAAGAATGACCTTGAGCCTCTGGGAGGAAAAAAAAAAAAAAAGCAAGATAGGAGGAGGAAGGAGGCAGGAGAAAAGATTTTGAAAAACAATACCCCTGACTGAGTATGATCAGATATTGATAAATCATTGTGTACCAAAACTTCAAGGCCACTGAAAGTTGGCAAGAGTCAAACATTTTTCTATACCAAAATTAGAAGCATTTTTTTTTAAAAATAGCTGAAGCTCTGAGTTGGGAGGAACTGAGGAGGTGTTCGTGATTGGTTGATTTCTGAATGGCACTGAACATGAGGGGACATCACTGTGTTATATTAAAGAACAACAGATGGATTCCTTTGGCCAAAGTGCTTAGGAATACTGGCAGCTATTGTTCAAAAACTCTGGACTGATCCGTTGATTAAATGGGTCTATACTAATTATACCTCATTAGTCTATTTGCCTAATCAAGTGATGCTTAAATTTGCACTGCTGCTACAGCTCCCTAAAATAATAAATAAATAAAACAAATTTTTGTTGTTGTTGTCATTAAGGTTGACCATGAAATAAATGTGTTTAATAAATAAATACATGTTAATCTCCATATCAGAGAAATCCTCAAATTTTGCTGTACAGTTTGTACGTATAAAATCAGAATGTTAGATGGGTTCCCACATTTCCTATGCAAATCTGATTGGGATTAAAAAAAATTGTGACCTTCCAAATTATTTGCAACTCCTCCAAATTGCTTGCAATATTTCATAATTGGAGAACCTCTGAGCTGAAGAATGGCTCCCATTAAAAGTGTATCTATATTTCCATAATAATTTTGACTTAGATATGCGTGACCAGAATTCCATCCATCTTTTATTATGTGGGAAGATTCCAGATACCATGGAAAAAAATTGTAAGAAAATCACCTTCATCAGAGAAATGTGCATAACATGTTCCTCCCTTTTACTAAGCAATGCATGGGAACTTGTCTTTCCTGCAAATATCCATTTTTTTCTCATCAATTTGCTCTCACATCAGCCTCCTCTCTCATTTTGAAGCTTGGGTGAAGAGGAAAAAAATTACTAGACCAGGAAGAATTTGGAGAGAGTATCAGCACTGGTGATGAAATTGTTTATTTTAGTTCCCATGGATTCTTGTCATTCCAAGCTCATACTGTTCCATACTGTTCCTCTGCATCAGTTTGACAAGAAAAAGTTTTTAAAATAGTTTTTTACATACTTTCTTGCACATTTTTCCTTATCCATACAACTTGGCTGTACATATGTCTTTTGGACAGCGGTGTTCTCTTAATGTAATTTTTCCACATTATTCTCAGTTAGATGTCAATGATTGTGCACCTTCTCAATAGGAGATATGAATTTCGGACAAAATTAATTCAGAAGTGCAAAACAAATACATGCCTTTGTGTGTGTGAATAGCAATATTTCTCCTCAGTTAACTCTTTCAGCCTCTTAGCAGCATTATTAGAAAAATATGGACTTGAGAAATTCTATTCTATTCTATTCTATTCTATTCTATTTTCTACTCTGCTCTACTCTATAATTCCATTCCATTATTACACTCCACTCCACTCTACTGTATTCTTCAGAACTAGAGCATATAGTTCTACATTGGCTCCAAAAGTTTTTTTTTTTTTAATGAAAACCTTTTCAGTGAAGGCCATTTCTGGCACTCACACACCCATTCATAGGGAACAAATGATTCTGTACACCTTAAATTCAAGGAACACCTATTCTGAGCTGTAGAACAGTTTACAATGATTTTTTGTAAGCTTGCCTTGTATTGTTGGCATGCAAGACTAAAGAGTTGGTGAGAACTTTGTTCATAAATGCAGTTTCAGAATTCATCAATGTGAGGATGCTCTTTGTGGACTACAGCTCTGCGTTTAACACTATCATTCCAGATATACTAGTAACCAAACCGTATAATCTGCAGGTCGCCACCCCCACGTGCTCCTGGATTAAGAACTTTTTGACAAACAGACCACAGTCTGTTAGACTTGGCCCCCACCTTTCTTCCATTATTACACTCAGTGCTGGTTCCTCCCAGGGTTGTGTCTTGAGCCCCCTGCTATATGCCTTGTACACCTTTGACTGCTCACCAAGCCATGCAACAAACACCATCATAAAGTTTGCGGACGACATGACTGTGATTGGTCTCATCTCCGGAGAGGATGAGACGGCATATAGGGCAGAAGTAGAGAACCTGTCTATCTGGTGTTCACAGAACAATCTGTCACTGAATGTCCATAAAACCGAAGAACTGATTATGGACTTCAGAAAACATGGACAGGACCATGTCCCACTCATCATCAATGGAGAACAAGTGGAAACTGTCCCTACGATCAGATTCCTTGGCATCCATATTTGGTCCCCTAATACCAAGGCCATAGTGAAGAAGGCTCAACAGCAGCTGCACTTCCTGCGGGTTCTCAGGAAGAACAATCTGGATAAGAAGCTGTTGCTGGCTTTCTATAAATCCTCTGTGGAGAGCACTCTGACATATTGTCTGGGTGTGTGGTATGCAGGCTCCACAGCTGAGGACAGGAAAACTGTACAGAGGGTGATAAACACAGCTCAAAAGATCATTGGTTGCCCTCTTCCCTCCCTGGAAGACTTAGCCAGGTCCCGCTGCCAAAGCAGAATCAAGGCCATCATAGAAGACCCCTCACACCCAGGCAATTATCTTTTTGATCTGCTGCCATCTGGATGGCCTTTTAGGTCAATAAAATCCCACACCACTAGACTAACAAATAGTTTCTTTCCCTGGGCCATTTGAACCGCAAATAAACACAAAGTCACTACCTTATTAAGATGTGAAAAGATGTGAAATCTCAATACCCCATTCAGATGTATAATAACATTACAGTACAATCCATCTCTTGTGTATTATACTCGGCTAAGTGTTACAGTCAGTGTTGGGTGTATATTTTGTGTATATTCGTAGATATTGTACTCTCAAATTGCAAATGGAAACGTGGGTGCTCTATTTTTCTTATCTTCATTTTTAAGTGCTTTGGTTTTATTGTATTGTGAACAGTTGCTGGGGTGCAATGACAATAAAGTTCTTCTTCTTCTTCTTCTTCTTCTTCTTCTTCTTCTTCTTCTTCTTCTTCTTCTTCTTCTTCTTCTTCTTCTTCTTCTTCTTCTTCTTCTTCTTCTTCTTCTTCTTCTTCTTCTTCTTCTTCTTCTATTAGTGAGCATTACATTCCTCTAATCCTTCTTTTATTCATATTTAAAAAGTCCAGATCTTCCCTTGCATTATCTACCTGATTGGCATGAGATGGATGGATGGGGTGCCTGGGCCTCTATTTCTGCTTAAATCTCTCATTTCCTGCTAGCACTTCAGTAAGAAGTTGGAAAAGAAGGAGTAAGAAGTTTGAAGGGTTATTGATCTGGTGGTGAAGTGGTTAGAATGCAGTACTGCAGGCTACTTCTGCTGACTGCTGTTTGGCAGTTCAATTCTGACTTGGCTCAAGATTGACTCAGCCTTCCATCCTTCCAAGGTGGGTAAAATGAGGGCCCAGATTGTCAGGGGCAATAGCTGACTCTGTTAACCACTTGGAGAGGACTGTAAAGCACTGGGAAGTGGTATATAAGTCAAAGTGTTATTGTTAATGCTAAGGCAGAAGAAGAAACCCCAAAGGCTGAACTTCTGAGCTATTGGCAATTGTCATATAAACCCCACAGTACTTATTTTAAAGAGAAGCAGTTCAGCTTCTTCAGAGTTAACTGAACTCAAACTAGAGGAAGCTTATTCTTTACTGTAGAAAATAATGATCCATGCCTTAGATTCTAGAAAAAACATTTTATTTTGGGTGGGTGGAAATGCAAGGAGAGAAATGTAGAGAATATTAAGGGCTCTTCCAGATAGGCTACACTTTTAGCAAAAATTCGAGCTATTTCATTCATTCACTGGTTCATTTATTTGTTCGCTCATTCATTATTTTTACAAACAATTTAAGATGGCAAATAAACCTAATATTCCTTCCTCTTCCCATTTTCCCCACAACAACAACCCTGTCTTGTGGGTTAGCTGAGGGAAAGTCCCAGACCCAAGGGAATCTACTTGGTTTTTGTGATTAAGGTGGGACTAGAATTCACAGTCTCCTAGCTTCTAGCCAGGTGCCCTAACCACTAGACCAGGGGTGTCCAACCTTGGCAACTTTAAGCCTGGAGGACTTCAACTCCCAGAATTCCCCAGCCAGCAAAGTCTGGGAGTTGAAGTCCTCCAGGCTTAAAGTTGCCAAGGTTGGACACCCCTGCACTAGACTAAACTGGCTATGGCCTCTGCTCAGAAGCTGTGACTGGATCCTTATGAGTGTAAGCTTTCTTGGGTTCCCCTGTTCCAATCATAACTTCTCTTCTTACCAAGACATTCTGTTTCAAGCAATAAGGACCACTGCAGAATGACAAGCACTTCACCGTAATGGTAGAAAGAGAAAAACTGGCCATCCTGAAATAACCTTCCTTAATGCAAGAGATGTAAGAAGGAAAGCAGACTGACTGGGGATGCGTAGATGCATGCAGAAGTGAGCAATCTCCTCCTAGGGATAGAAGCTTGTTGATGATGTAGACTTATCGGCTTGATTATAATAAAGGTAGCAGTTGGTGGCTTCTACAAATGAGCACATTTTCACATGATGTCAGTCTTGCCAAATACTCCAGACAAGAAACACATCCAGAAGTCTTAGCTTTACATTTATTATAAGCTTACATTACTATAAGAGATTTTTGCAAGTCTGAAAGTATATTTCTCATTCACCTTTAAGATCCAAGAAACTAGGGAGGCTCCATTCTGAGTTATTTAACATAGCTTAATTGCTTCTATGATCTTAGCTGCCTCTTATCTCACTGTTGTCTAGTCTGCTGCTTTCTTCCTTCTGTCTTCCAAGGTCACTCCCACATATCATTACCCAATGGTCTGTTTTTATACATCCAGCCCAAGGTCATTGTGTGGCTATTCTGTCACAATAGGGGTGCAAAAATAGGGAAGTTCCAAAGAAAGAAAGAGCACATTGTTTGAAGTTTTTGAGGCAGCAGTATCTGCAAGTTTCATCTAAAAGCACCACCCACTGGCAACATGATGGATGGAGAGAAAAGTAAGAAAAAAGTAAAGTTTTACGTTTAGGCAAGAAAAACCGAACACACAAGTATAGAATAGGTGGCACCTGGCTCAACAGTAGTAACTGTGAAAGGGATTTCGGAATTCTAGTGGATGAATATGAGCCAGCAGTGTGCTGCAGCTGCCAAAATAGCCAAAGCAGTCCTAGGTTGCGTTAATAGAGGGGTAGAATCAAGATCACGTGAAGTGTTAATACCACTTTAATGCTTTGGTAAGGCCACACTTGGAATACTGCATCCAGTTTTGGTCACCAGGATGTAAAAAAGATGTTGAGACTCTAGAAAGAGTGCAAAGAAGAGCAACAAAGATGATTAGAGGACTGAAAGCTAAAACGTATGAAGAATGGTTGCAGGATTTGAGTATATCTAGTTTAATGAAAAGAAGGACTAGGGATGACGTGATAGCAGTGTTCCGATACCTCAGGGCTGCCACAAAGGAGAGGGAGTCAAGCTATTCCCCAAAGCACCTGATGCAGAACAAGAAGCAATGGATGGAAACTAATCAAGGACAGAAGCAACCTAGAACTAAGGAGAAATTTCCTGACAATTAGAACAACTAATCAGTGGAATGACTTGGCTCCAACACTGGAGGTTTTAAAGAAGAGATTGGAAAACTGTTTGAAATGGGTTTACTACTTGAGCTGTTATTCTGTTGTTCTGGTGGCATCCTGCAGTTTTTTTTGGCGGGGGGGAGGATGCATGGAGAAGCATAGACAATGCAGGACACTGAGGCAGAGGAAAGGTGGAATAACCTGACACAGCAGCCTCTCCTCTCCTGCCTGCCTGTCCTCTTCAGAAACTGCAGCAGGTTACATGCTCTGACCAACTGATGTGGCAGGAACTAGTTATAACTAGGTTGCACTGGTCTGAGGCAGCCCAGTCTGTGTTGTGACTCAGAGACTGCTGGGAAAATCACTACTGAAACCTGCCGAGTGTGCTCTTTTCTGGCTGGCAGAACAGGAATAATCCAGCCCTTTCTGCCAATAAAAGACTGGGCAATAAATTTGTCTGCCAGCTTCATAATTAATGACTACAGACCCGAGCCTCTCATTTTCCTCCTCACTTTTTAGGGATGTACAGAACACTCTGGGACTACAGCAGAAACCAATTTGTCCCTTTCTGTTAGGCATAATTGAAGCTGGGCACAATTTACACATTTTTTTCCCCTTCTCCCATGTTTATTTCCCTGATTCTTCTGCCCAAAAGAGGTCCATCAAAGCAACTTTCCTTTAGCTATTTTAACAACATTAAACACTGGCATTTTTAACTTTATAAGGTTAGGGCTAAGAATGTTTTCTTGCATGGAACAATTGAGTCTGGGTAAAGACAAACAAGCTGCCATTTGTAGTTGGAATGAGAAAGAATCAATGTTTGCTTCATTTTGGGGAAATAATCCCTAGTTCATTGACACAAATGGAAGAAAAATTATACATTAGAATAGCTTGGAAGGTAGTTATGCACTTCTGGGAAGAAGTCAGAAACAAGTTCTCAGGATGGCGTCATCACTGTAAACTCAGAAAGGTAACCCCTATAATCTTATAATTTTTGAGGTCAAGGCTCTCCTCCCAGAGATCTTAAGGCTGTAGCCTTAGCATATTTTGAAAATAAATACTTTAAATAACTTAAGTTTGGAATTAAAATGGAATAAATTTTAATTTAAATCATTTTGAGGCATGTCTTGAAATATTCATATTCAATATTCATACAACTTTGGGTGCAATTTTTTTCTAAAAAGGTAAATTAAATTGCACTTACTAATAAGTAGATGTGAATCTGATACAGGCTGGAAACAGACTGACTCATCCTTCTAGAGACAAAATTGTGATCTGTATACAGTAGATAAGGCCAACTTGCAACAGGAAACAACCAGTTGGCTTGGTTCATATTTTACTGTGAATTTATTAAATTTACACTTTTTGAATGTTGTATATAGTAGTATATAATATTTGCAATTTCTAAATTTTGCAATGAGATTGGTTTTTTAAATTAAAAAATAGGGGAATGTACAAACAAAAATGTATTACCTTAGTGAAAAAAATGTGTCAGAGTGTGTGTGTGTGTGTGTGTGTGTTTGTGTGTGTTTGTGTGTATCTCAAATAGATTAAACTTTCTTTACGGTCTTAATAAATAAATTAATATGGAAATAAAATAAAATAAACCATAACAGATATCGAAAAAACTGATTCCACCACCCCAATTCTAAATCTGAAATGTTTTGATGTGTCAACCACAATGTCTTGCTCATTTATACTGTTGGGACTACAGCCACCTGAATTCCATACCCAACGTAATGACTTATAAATCTACAGAAGTCTTTTGTAAGTTCTCTAATCACTTTTACAATACATATAATGTTTTTTCTATGCCACCAGTGCCCTACATGTCAATAGTTTATGAAATAGGAGATGTTTAGCTTGATCCCCTGACACCGATATTATTGCCATGAAGCACTGACCTAAAAACAGGACTTGCCTGTTGAAACTGGAACAATGTGTTTCAAAGAAACATCACACACACACAAACATCCCAGGGCAGTAACTCTATTGAATTCTATTGCATAGTACAATATTAATGCAATATCAGGGTTTTTTAATTCAATGTATAGAATGTGACAGATGTGTGCTTGTGTTTAGTTTCATAGTCATAATATACACTGAAGATGGTATTTAATTTTGTTGAACGAGGTGCAATGACAATAAAGTAAAGTAAACTAAACTAAAGATGGAGTTGTTTCTCCTTGAAGTATGACCATGTTGTTGATTGCATCATCTACGTTCATTTAAAGAACGTTGTGCTAAATCAGAACTTGGGGAACTCATTGAAGCTGATATGGAATAAAAGAGTTTGTTAATATGTTCTAAAAAGAGAAGATGCATTATGGCCACATTTTGGTAACCTAGTGCCTTCCCAGAATTGCCATTGTAGCAATTTGTCTGAAATAGTATAGCATCTCCTGCTTGAGCAGGGGGCTGGAGTAGATAGAAGACCTCCAAGGTTTCTTCCAATTGTAATAACAATAATAATAATACAATAATATTCTGTTATTATAATATTATAATAATATTCTGTTACAATGCTACTGGAGCCAAGCTTCAGCAAATACGGAAGACTCAGAAGTGCAAAAAATCCTATAGTCACCCCAATGACATCAACAGAATTTCAAGAATGTATTAAAATATGGCCTAGACTAAGATGAACTTTGTGCAGGAAAATGGCATCCTAATGGAAGGTTCAACCATTTGGACTGATTTCAGATTGTTGAGGTTAAGCCAATTATGAAAGGGAGATCATATTTTTAATTTTTTTCAGGCAGTTGGGTTTGTTTTGCTTTTTAAATTTATTTTAGGCGGTACACTGCAATTTTTGCATGTTTCTTGACTCAACATAACAAGAACTGTGCTACTAATTTTAGGCAACCATACCTCTAAAATCCAGTAAAGCAATTTAAGGGATGTCCACTGTCTGTAATAACTAAATTTCATGGACCTCATGAGGTTTTTGGTGGTTTTGGGCTGCCCATCTATGATGAGAATAATGATCAAAATCACTCCGATCTAAACTCTGGCTGAATTAAAAAGCTCAGTGGATTCATTTGAAGCTAACCTCTTCCATAGATTCAATTATAAAAATATATGCATTGCTCCCACTCTTGGGAAGAAGAAGAATTAGTGTGACCACAAATATTTAAAATGCTTACAGCCTTTAACTGACTGCAATGGCTGCTAATAAGAAGAAGATCGAACCATGAAGAGAATTCTACTTGGGACAGGTTTAAGGCACTGAATACCAAGAGAAAACCTTGAACAAATCCTAAGTATTTATCCCTTACCTCTTCATATATTAATACCCCAAATTGTCAAATTGGACAGGATTTTGACACATCCAACCCTGAGCAATCTTATGATATTTTGTCACTCTTGCGCAGGCAAGATGTAGGGTACACGGTCAAGTTTTTGAAGTCTTCTGAAAGACCAACAGGGTTTGTGCTATTCTATTGATTTTATTTATTTAATTTGTCAATCGCTTACAAGATAATAGGCATAAGTATAAACATGAGTAAGGATATAAGAAATAGGTATGAATAAATGTGGACAATAGGACAGGGACGGTAGGCACAATTGTGCACATGCACGCCCCTTACAGACCTCTTAGGAATGAGGTGAGGTCAATAGTGGATAGTTTAAGATTAAAAGAGTGGGGGTTAAAGGATGTAACAACAGAGTCAGGTAGTGCATTCCTGGCATTGATCACTCTGTTGCTGAAGTCGTACTTTCTGCAATCAAGTTTGGAGCAGTTTACATTGAGTTTGTATCTGTTGTGTGCTCTTGTATTGTTACGTTTGAAGCTGAAGTAGTCATTGGCTGGTAGGACATTGTAGCAGATAATTTTGTGTACTACGCTTAAGTCCATCCGTAGGCAGCATAGTTCAAGGTTGTCCAAGCCCAAAATTTCAAGCTTGGTGATATAGGGTATTCTGTTGCGAGCATTTCTATTCTAATCTCTGAAGGGAGAAGAATCCACAAAACAGAGGCTACAGCAGAGAAGGCCCATCTTCTGGTCCTTGGTAGCCAACATTTTTTGGCTGATGGGATCCACAGTATGCCTAGTCTGATGGACTGGATTGCACAGGTAGATATTCTTGGAAAAAGATGATCCCTTAGGTTTTTTGCCATTATAAAAGTTGAAAATTCCCAAAAGTTATTTAGGGGTGTCACAGATACCCATGTTATGCAAGTGCTGCATTTCTGACCCCCGATATAAAATACATTTTCTACTGCCTAGATCTTAAATTAGAAAGTATCTTATGATTATATTATGTTGTTGTTCGTATGTACATGAGAGCTTATGGACTGGAGACAAATTCCTTGTGTGTCCAATCACACCTGGCCAATAAAGAATATTCTATATTCTATTCTTTCAAATGATTCCCCATTGCAAAATTCTGAATTTTATTTCTCTTTATCTCAAAATGTCCGAGATATAGTCAAAGCGATAAAACACTCATGGACTCTGTAACAGCAATTGCTGTTACTCCCAGGAATATATTTTCCAATATATTTGTCAGGTTGGGAGAAAACAGTTTCTTAATTATTTTTAACCATCAGTTAGAAGTGTAGAAATCAATTCTAGGATATTCAGTTCAGTATCAGAATAATATTCAAAAGATTCTAATTCCTCAGTGTGTGAAAAAGTTAGAATGATACGGCAAGTGACTTAAAATGGCACTGTAATTTTATTAGCAAAATTTCTTTCTATTGTTCCATTTTTTAAATATATGAAATCCTCTCTTTGGTTTAAAAATATCACCTGAAGCAGCATCAAATAAGTAAATATACTGTATATAACAAGTTGTGGCTGATGAATCAGGTTGTTAGCGGTGAAGGCCCATGTTCTAAATCTCTGAAGTTTTGAAGTCCCTCAAAAAGGTCAGTGTGAGAGCTACAGTAAGTAGGGGGCGTGCATAAGCACACCAAAGTGCCTACCGTCCCTGGCCTATTGTTTCTTTTATTTTTCTTATATGTACCCATATATTTTTCTTTTTTTTATATGTACCCATTTCATGTATTCATAACTATGTATATACTTATACCTATTATCCTGTAAATGATTGACAAATCAAAATAAATAAATAAATAAAATAAAAGTATGCAATCTCTGATTTTGAAAGGAGTACTTCTATCTGTCCTGAAGCACATCTTCCAAACTGAGTTTGAGGCATTCTGTGGACCTCCCCAGAATTAAAACTGTACATTGCAACATATGGGAGATGTTGACATTAGTCATTTGCTTCCATCTTCTATAATTGTTTCTGAGTTTCTTTATTTGCTTAGAAAGCAGCTCTTCCTACTGGAACATATGGACATGGGCAAATTATTTAAGAGGTTTAAATAATGAAAAATGATGTTAAAGCTAATATTCTCCAACCCAGCGTAAAATCATAAATAGACAACCTTAGTGAATCTTTCCTGCAACCAAGGACAATCATTCGAATGGGTTAATGCAACTTCTCAGATGTTCATGGCTAGGTTGGCCTCAGATGTCCCATGTCAGAGCCTACATTGTTCTCAGCACAGACTCAGTGGTCACCATTCACCAAACCTTTGGAGAAGCCATCAAGAACTAAACTACCATTCTCAAGGAAACTCACACAATTCCTAGTTTCTCACTGCAATAAATAGCAGTCTGTTCATTTCAGCTCTGCTTCGCTCACAAAATCTACCAACATTGGTTTCTTTTAGCATCATGTTAAGTCAGAATTTTCTCAAATATAGTTTGTTGAGTAAGCCATATTGCCCTCTTTCACAGACACCACTGGTCTATCAGGGCTGGATTTGTACATCATTCTTTGTAAATATAATTTAAAAATAAATTGAACACACACTGTTGGGTAATATAATCCACATGAACTAGCAATAACCAGTTGCTCAATTTTGAGAGGAGGGCGGGACTACTGTAATATATATTATTTATCACTATTCAGAAGTTTTAAAACTTTATTTTTGTCAGGTGCTGCTTAAAGGCATTTTGGAACAGAGCAGCATCTAAAACACAATAATAAATATACAAATCAATAATAAAATAATAAAATAAAATAAAATAAAATAAAATAAAATAAAATAAAATAAAATAATAAAATAAAATAAAATAAAATAAAATAAAATAAAATAAAATAAAATAAAATAAAATAAAATAATAAAATAATAAAATAATAAAATAAAATAAAATAAAATAATAAAATAAAATAAAATAAAATAATAAAATAAAATAAAATAACATACTGTATGTTCAACATTTCTTCTGCTAAAGTATGCTTTAGCACAGGGATGTCAAACTCAATTTCATTGAGGGCCACATCAGGGTTGTGTTTGACCTCAGGGAGCCGGGGTGGGCATGGCCGTGGGGCCCATGGCCAGCTCAACATCACTTGTTTCAGGGGCACCTGTGGTTGTCTGAATGCTCTGGCAGTGAAAACCGGCTGCATAGCTCCATTTTCTGTTGTGATAACCTCCTGAAACCCTTTGCCAGTGAAAAAAGAGCTCGGGAGGACCACATGTGGCCCTCCCGAGCTCTGTTTTCGCTGGCAGAGGCACTGTGAGCTGGTCCTTTGCTGTTTCCAGGGTGGCTCTGCGGGCTGGATCTGGCCCCCAGTCCTTGAGTTTGACACCCCTGCTTTAGCACAAGTAGATATCTCTCATTTTTACATTCGAGGTCATAATTTCCCCCCTGTGCCACCCGCACCCACTAATTACATTGCAAATTGAGTGAATCTGACCTCAGTCTACATTATTGAAATGGTTAAAATGATGCTGTGACTTGAATGAAATCCCAGGGATTTCAATGAGTCTACTCTGAGTGTTTGAAATTCACTTTATAAATATATACTCACTATATAAAACCTTAATATTTCCACTCAAAAAGAAAACCATCTTAAAACATAGGCAATATCGTTGTCTTTCTTTAATGTTCAATACATGCCACTAGGTGGCAAACTTCTGAGGTTAGAGTTCTCAATGTTTATGAAGCATTATACACTGATAATTGTTGTTTCCCGATGCCCTTTGGGTAATTCAATATATATATATTTATTTTTGGAGGGTTTTACGCCTGTGAATAACGTTCTTAGTGAACAATCTTTAGGAAATTGAATTATCAAAAACAGAGCCTTGCAGATGCACAAGATTGCAATTCCAGTATGGAATGGAAGACTCCTAACGGAGTATGCTATTATCCATTCCAATGGAGGTAACTGACATTGAATTTCAGAACATCTGGAACATCAATCTCATTGAAGGTATCAGGGAGGGGCACATGGAATATGTTGTCACTGCGTTGCTACTGTGTTTCTCATATAATAAGGCCGAAAAAATGGTTAGGCTGTCTTTTCGGGGGTGACTTAATTCCCCCCCCCTCTTACATCTTTGGGCGGGCAGGCGGCGACGGCTTGGATGTTGACCTCGGCGTTGGTGGGGCACTTCGTATCGAGGTCAACGCAGGCAGCACCATATCCGGGTGTGCAACAAAAGTACTTCCTAACGGCAAGCCCCCTCCCACCATTCCCCACCATTTTGCATGTTTTAATATACGCCTTAATTTGGGGGGAGGGGCTTAATTTCACTTCATGCCTATAAAACATGCTGGGACTTCCTATCGGGGGAGGCCGTATTGTTGGAGAAACATGGTATTATATTTAACATGGATACAAAAGTACTTGGGCTGATGTCAGCTTTCCAGGTAAACCAGACAGGAAATATAACTTGATGAACTAATTCTAGTTTATTATAAGGCTACATTAACAGAATGTTTCAAGTCTGAAAGTACAAACTTCCCACCATCACCTTTAACTTAAACCCTTAGGGCAGACCTTTCGGCCTCTGATTTTTAAGCTATTGGGAGCTCTTGCTTCTCTTGTTTGAGTGTTCCCTATACAGCATCTTGTTCTCCAATGTCATCCTCGCGGTCTATTACAGGGAAACACATGTTATTATGTTTGTGACATCATTGTGGTTTGTAATGGGCATCTGTGTCTCGAGAGTTTATTGTGAGTATTCCAGCATAATTGCCTTTACTTACTATTTGATTTACAGATGAAATTCTTGACCAGGGATGGGACAAAATTCTATTCCAGGTGAATTTTTCATTGCAGAATTTATGACAAAATAACCAAGGGAACAGAGGTTTCTCTATCCTAGCAACTTCCAGATAGTTACAGTCTATCTTCAATCATACATAGGTCTTCTCCATGACATTGTCATGCAAACACTAGCAAGTGATGCCCCTATCTTAGCAACTTGCATTTGCAATGTTCTGTGTGTACAAAAAATATGCTTATGACAAAATGTTCCACCAAACTTCAGCTGTCCTGCAGATTTTCATCTCTGATTCGTCATAACACCTGTAACTTGATCAGAAAATATTTTCCAAGAAAAACAGATCAATGAAAATAAGATTGAGGATACATTTTGTTGTTGGTTTTTCTCTTTAAAATAAAGGATTCCGTGATTTAAAAGAAATCCCAAGAACTCTACTGATTTTACTCTTGGGAATTTTTTCTCTCCCAAAAGTGTAACAGGGATTGTTAAGATGAACTCAGCAAGAGGCCTTGGGAAAACTAAGACATAGATTCTTTTTAGGGACATTTAATCAGCCTGACATGGACTGGAAATTGGCTTCAAGTAGTAAAATAACCCTGAATTCACTGTGGATTTTTTTTAAAAAAAGTTTGCTTTCAATAACAATTAAAATATCAAATTAATTACATTAATTTCAGGAAACAATGGATTTACCTTCATCTTTGTGTTTGTTGCAGCCAAAGCTGTGGAACACATAGATGTCAGTTCGGGGTTTTCCAGTTTGGTCCATGGTCCACGTGCTTCTCCTTTTTTTGAAATGAGGTGTGTCCTTCATTTGATGTTCAAAGCTAATAGACAAAGAAATGGTACTTCTTGTGCAGAAAACTCTTATAACCGAAAGCACATTATTTACTTTTCTAGCAGTGGTTTGCTGGATTCTCATAATCAAGATCCATAGAGCTATCAAAACATTCCGCAGAATTCTGCAATATTAATACTTCTTTCTTTTCCTCTTTGCAGACTCTTCGTGAGCAACAACAGCAGTTACAAAGACGTTCTGGCAAATGTAACTTTACTCCTCTTCGTATTTAGTCCTGCCACAATTTTTTTTTCTAGAAGCCCAAAGCAGTTTCTTCTGAATTGAAACTGCACAAAAATTGCATGTCCCAGGACCAGAAAGAAAAACCTGTAGGAGCTTCTGTGAAAGAAAGCTGCTTTCCTGACAGTTGACACTGGAGAGGCACTTAAGAGAGGCAGGACTCTGGGAGGGGATATGTAAAGTCATCCCGATTAACATAAAGAAGGAATGCAGCCAATGAATAATGTTTCGTTTTTCTTTCATGGGATTTATTAACAGGAATCTGAGATGGCTAAGTTTCATGTTCCCTACAGATGAGTTGGAAGCGAGATTTTTTTTTGTTCAGAAATGTTTTTCTATGCTTTTCTAATCTGAAACTTTTAACAAATTTATGACAGCATGTGTTTCTCTAGTGTCTTCCTTGGACTTAATACAAGCAAAGTAATTTCTCAAATTGGAAAGGGATGATCTGATCAGTAATGTGCATTTATGTAACAGCAACTGTTGAGAGTGGAACAATTAAGTTCTCATTAACAAAAAAAGTAACTCTTTAACACTTGTGCTGTGTGGCTCTCGAGATATTTTTTTCTCATGATGTAGGGAATAAACAAAATGTTAAGAAGGTATGATATTTACAGTATTTAGTTACTTACCAAGCACATCTGAATTATATTAAAGTAACTAAAATATCTTTACAATCCCCAAGGCATGTCACAATTTTTGAGCATCCCTAATGTTTGAAAGTTGAAAAATTGGACATGATAAGTGTGGATGAAGAAGAACAGGACTAGGCTCAAACTTATTAAAATCAAGGGGCTGGGCGGCGGGGTTTAAGGATTCCCAGGTTTGATTTATTTCATGCAATTAATCCTGCATGGAGTAGAAACCACAATCCCCAGTCCCAGGGAGCTGGTATGCAGCCTGGGTTGCCCCTAGACTTTCGGCTCCTGCTCATAGAGCAGGTGTTAGGCACGGCTAGGAGATCTTTTATACAGCTCCATCTTTGGCCAACTGTGTACATTCCTGGATTGGGAGGCCCTGCTTATAGTTTCTCATGTCTCTTGCCTGGATTATGACATGCTGTACAATAGAGCTACCTCTGAAGACTACTCCAAAGCGGAAGTTGCCTCCTAAACCAGATAACACAAATATTGATGGACATACCTTGAGAGCACTACTACTTTGGAAGCTACACTAGATGCGATTCAAGGTGCTGGCTATTACCTACAAAGCCCTTCATAGCATAGAGCCAGATGATTGGTAGGTCATCTATGTCCAATTATTTTGGCCTGCCCAGCAAGTTCTGATAGAGTAGGCATGCTCCATCTCCCGTCTATTAAATAACATAAGGTTATTTATGGTCTGAGGAGATGCTTTTTCTGCCATTGCAACAGACATCTAGACAGCTCCAACTCTTCTGGCATTTCATATGGTGCTGAAGACTTGGTGTTTACTTCAGGCAGGATGTTAGGTGAGCCAGTTTTCAGGGGGCTTATTTAGGTGTATGTGTATCAGTGGTGGGATTCAATATTTTTTTTTTACTACCGGTTCTGTGGGCCTGGCTTGGTGGGCATGGCAGGGAAGAATACTGCAAAGTCTCCATTCCCACCCCACTCCAGGAGAAGGTTATTGCAAAATCCCATTCCCTCCCCACCCCATTAACCTGCTTTCCAGCTCTGTTCTCCTGTGCAGGGCAACCAAAGAAGACCCAGCCAATCAGCTGGGACTTGGGAGGCAGAGAATAGATGGGGGCAGGGCCAGTCAGAGGCGGTATTTGCTGGTTCTCCGAACTACTCTAAATTTCTGCTACTGGTTCTCCAGAACTGGTCAGAACCTGCTGAATACTACCTCTGATGTGTATATACTTACTCTCTCACACACATACACACATACACCTAAATAAGCCCCCTGAAAATTGACTATATGAGGTTCTAAGCCTGTCTTAGCCACAAAGCCAGCTGGGTGACCTTGGGCTAGTCACTCTCTCTCTCAGCACTAGGAAGCACACAGTGGCAAACCACTTCCGAAAATCTTGCCAAGAAGACTGCAAGGACTAGTGAAGGCAGTCACCAGGAATTAACACTGGCTTAAAGGCATACATACACATTTGTATAAATATATAGAAAAAACAATTACTATCAACCTGCTTTCAATTGAGGACCTGTATACTGCATGAGTCAAAAAGAGGGCTGTGAAAATATTTACAGACCCCTCACATCCCGGACATAAACTCTTTCAACTCCTACCCTCAAAACGATGCTACAGAGCACTGCACACCAGAACAACTAGACACAAGAACAGTTTTTTTCCCCAAAAGCCATAACTCTGCTAAACAAATAATTCCCTCAACACTGTTCAACTATTACAAAGTCTGCACTACTATTACTGTTAATCTTCTCATCACTCCTTATCACCCATCCTATCCCACTTGTGACTGTATGACTGTAACTTTGTTGCTTGTATCCTTATGATTTATATTGACTGTTTCCTAGTATGATTTGATTGCTTACTGTACCCTATGACTATCATTAAGTGTTGTAACTTATGATTCTTGACTCTTGATGAATGTATCTTTTCTTTTATGTACACTGAGAGTATTTACACCAACGGTGTCCAATCACACTTGGCCAATAAAGTATTCTGTTCTATTCTATATATGCAAGGATGAAGTGTTTTTATATTTGTTCTTATGACATTTTGTTTTTAACTGGATGTTAAGTGAGTGCACTGAATAGCCATATAAATTTAATAAATAAATAAACAAGCCCCATCATTTCACTGTAGTTTCAACTACACTGCAGACAGAAATAAATCAGCTTAGCTCTCCACCATCACTGACATCATGAGAAATTCAGTAAGTTGGTTTCAAACTGTCTCAAAATCTTTGTATTTTTGTACACTTAAGTTAGACAGTTTTCAGCTAAGAGTCTTTACTGGAAAGTTTGTATTAACATAGCAATGCTTCGCCTAAGTTTTATTTTAGTTCATAAATCAGGTTTGTTTGTTTTACTCCTAGGCAACCTTGTATTAACCAGTTGAAATGGCCTCCATTTAAATCTGAAGTTAGAAGAAAGCCATCTTAGCATAAAATTTGCAACCTTAACAGATAACAGATAATCAGAGTTGGAAGGGACCTTGTAGGTCATCTAGTGCAACCCCCTGCCCAAGCGGGAGACCCTACACCATTTCTGACAAATGGCAGTCCAATCTCTTCTTGAAAGTCTCAAATGATGGCACTCCCACAACTTCCAAGGGCAACTTCTGTTCCATTGGTTGATTGTTCTCACTGTCAGAAAGTTCCTCCTTATTTCCAGGTTAAATCTCTCCTTGTTCAGTTTCCATGCATTATTCCTTGCCTGGCCTTCGGGTGCTTTAGAAAATAGCTTGATCCCCTTCTCCTCTGTGGCAGCCCCTCAAATAACCTTGAATTACTGGTGATTATTTGATGACGTCTGTGGTGGTTTCCTTATTTGCTTTGTGTGAGGTAAGTTAAGAAAGAGGCCTTGCAGATTATTCTAGGCCTGTTTCTGTCTCATCCCCTCAAACATGATTGCTGGTGTAAGAACCTTGGTGGGGTAACCCATCAATTGCTCTCCTTGAGGTGAGAAGTAAGCTAGGAGAGGAAGTAAATTTTGATTCGACTCTTGGGCTGAAATTTTTATTAGAACACTGAGTCATATTTAAAAGTAGCCCAATTAGCAGCTAATGGGGTTATGAAAGCAGACCTTGTAAGTCATCCTGTGTCTGTCAACTGTGCCTAAGTTCAAGTGGGACGTTCCTTTTGAAGCTTCAAAAACATCCTATACTTGGAACAGCTTTGTTCATACTTAGACGAGTTCATTGAGGCAATCTTCCGTGTCTTGTGCCCAATGCATGAAACACTATCTTCTGCAAGCATTATGGTATATCTCATGCCATACCCTTGGGCCCAAAGGGAGGGGGGGGAAATTACTAACAGTCCTCGGGGAAAAAAATTGCAATCTTCAAAATAAGGATTAATACAATCATGGTAAAACTTAGGTGACACTCAAGTCATAGCAAACTTAGGCCAAGAAACTAGAACATACAAATTAAAACCAATCAATTTCAGTTTGAGATTAGAGATCCATAAGAAAGATTCCTTGCTATGAACTGGGCTATCTAAGTATGGAGATTTTAGAGATGCCAATTAAGTATCTGATTTTCAACACCATATTCGTTACTCTTTAATCTGAGCCAGTGAGGTTCACATATATATGATGAAGGGCACTCTTGTTACCACATTTGCTCAGTTTAGCTCAGTACGTTTGCAAAATAAAAAGTGTTTCTTTCATGTTTCTTGTCAAAAGAAGTCCATTTGAAAGGAATGAATTAATATCTATAATGTAGGAGCTATCTTTCTAGAACCCTGGCCAGATGTGAGAGAAGAGAAAGAAGAAACAGAAAACCCCAAAGTGCTTTTTTCACGAGGCAACTGGACTTTTCTTTGAAGATGTTTCGCTTCTCATCCAAGAAGCTTCTTCAGCTCTGACTGGATGGTGGGGAATGGAAGGATTCCCTGTGCAAGCATCATTAAAATATGACTGCTACTACTGTAATTTGGCTGGAATATGCAAGAAAGATTTGGAATATAAAATGAGCTAACCAGCATATTCAGTTAAGAATTATTGTTAATAGCATGTTTAATAACCTATTACTTCTTCTTTGGAGAAAACTAATCTAAGTTAACATATGATTTTTCTATAGGTTTTTGTCAATAAAATCAGAATAACAGAGTAAAAGAGTTAGAAAGGACCTTGGAAGTCTAATCCCAAACTATGTCAGATAAACAGTTGTCCAAACGCTTCCTAAAAGCCTCCAGTGTTAGAGCATTCACAACTTCTGGAGGCAAATTGTTCCACTGATTAATTGTTTTAACTGTCAGGAAATTTCAGTTTTAGGTTGCTTCTCCTTGATTAGTTTCCATCCATTGCTTCTTGTCCTGCCTTCAGGTCAGAGGTGGTATTCAGCAGGTTCTGAGAAATTCTGGAGAACCGGCAAATACCACCTCTGACTGGAGATTTTACAGTATCCTTCCCCTGCCATGCCCATGAAAACACGCCCACAGAACTGGTAGTAAAAAAATTTGAATCCCACCACTGCTTCGGGTGTTTTGGTCCAACTTCCTGCTCAAGCAGGAAAGTCTGCACCATTTCAGAAGGAAGCTTGTCCAATCTCTTCTTAAAAACTTCCAGGGTTGGAGCACTCCCAACTTCAATATCAATGAATATCAAAATCAATATCCCATTACAACAATTAAATTAGACAGTTGAATCATATTAATTATTTCAAATACTGAATGGACTGTGTGACTACAGAACATCAACATTCATTTTAACATAATATGTAAAGCTATAATTTTACGTATTGGCCAGGTTAACATGTTGAACACTAAATCGGATTTGAAGAAACAATCTGAGTTTCACATACTATCGATGCCCAAGTATATAACATATTGTCATGGGTTTAAACTGTGGCCTGTTCACATAATACTGAACTACAAACTACCCAGCCCCATTTAGGCTAGGCCGCAGGTTGTGGAATGCAGCCATTCTATTTGATCCATGAGTTTTAAAAAAAAACCCTGCTAGCTGATAATGAGCCAAATATTTCTATAAAGTTCAATAGGTTCAGAAGCATCGTTTAAATACTTCATAGCTGTACCCCATACAAAACTTGGAAATGTGTCAAAGAGGATGAGTCTGTTCATAGGATTAATTTCCAATGGTGACACTCCACCTCCTAGTGCACAATTTAGATATACTTCTGGAACTTCTAAAACTGGCTCCTGACTCCCTGCCATGCAAGCCTCTGATACAGTGGTGGGATTCAAATAATTTAACAACCAGTTCTCTGCCCTAATGATTTCTTCCAATAACCAGTTCACCAAACTGCTCAGAAGGTTAACAACTGGTTCTCCCGAACTGGTGTGAACTGGCTGAATCCCACCACTACTCTGATATCTCCAGAACCGTAAAGTATACAAACTTGAAATTAGGCACGTATGTTCTTCTTGGCTTCTAGGTGCTCACTAAGAAAGGATTTTTCGAAATGACCATCAGAGCATTAGTATTTCGTATATTATTATTATTAACACACTCTGATGCTAAGGAGTTCTACTCCCCCTCCCCACCTGGAAAGAAATCTGTTCCAAATGCAAAACACAAGCAGAGGAGTTTCAGTTTCAGTTTCAGTTTCACAGCACCAAGCAGCTTTAGTAAAGAACAGTTGAGCTAAGCCATGCCCAGGGTCCTTGCTGTCTCCTTCTTGCTCACACAGCAAATACTGTTTCACTTTCCAAACAGCCCTCAACTCTCTCACACACTGACAGGACGCTAGCCAGATGAATACTGATGGATGCTGGTAGGCAGAAGCACAATTCCACCCCTCCCTTATTTTCCGCCCCAAAAACTAAGCACAACCAATTGGTTTCGTAGGGAAGCATGGGTATCAAGCTAGTTTTCTATATAACAGTTCCAGCCAATGTCATTCAAATCAGGGCAAAATAATATTTTCTGTAGTTTTCGCCTATAAACCTTTCAAGGGAGATATTTAGGTACAAATGCAGGCAGTCACTGAATCAAGAAGCTCTTCTAATAGAACATCAGATATTTTGGAAAGGATGAAGGAAGGCAAAGAAGGACACCAAGAATAGTAAAACCAACTGGAGTCTGAGATCCTGTATTTATAAGGGGCTATATAAATACCTTTTAAAAAATACAGCAGATTTCAGAGAGTTAAGCAGAATGAGGAAGAGGGCCGTTTTCACAACACCAGGCATTAAAGCTATTTGTTCATCTTAATAGAAGAAAGCAAAAACAAATCACATAAAAGAGACCTGGTGTTTCTTCGCAAACATTTGGCTGCTATATGATAGGGTTTAAAGCCTGCTGAGCTCGAGAATTTATGACGGTCACTGTTGGCCAGGGTGGATTCCATAAACAAAGATCCCTGTATGTAGAAGAGAAAGAGTACTTTATGTATAAGTAAATCTTATTATAGAATTGCCAGTAACCTCTAAGTACTTATAACTGCTGATAATAAGTTTATAAGTTGTTGGCAGTAAAATGGCAGTAAACTATTATTTGAGCAAAGAGGGTATTGATAGGAAAATCCAGAACCTTATCTGCCCTTAAACCTTCATTTCTTAATATTCTCTATCTATCTATCTATCTATCTATCTATCTATCTATCTATCTATCTATCTATCTATCTATCTATCTATCTATCTATCTATCTATCTATCATCATCATCTATCTCTATCATCTATCTATCCATCCATCCATCCATCCAATGGTGGGATTCAAATTTTTTTACCATTGATTCTGTGGGCATGGCTTGGTGGGCGCGGCATGGCTTGGTGGGTGTGGCAGGGGAAGGATACTGCAAAATCTCCATTCCCTCCCCACCCCACTAACCTGCTTTCCAGCTCCGTTCTCCTGTGCAGGGCAACAAAAGAAGACCCAGCCAATCAGCTGGGACTCAGGACACAGAGAATAGATGAGGGCGGGCACAGTCAGAGGTGGTATTTGCTGGTTCTCCGAACTACTCAAAATTTCCACTGCTGGTTCTCCAGAATTGGTCAGAACCTGCTGAATACCACGTCTGCATCCACCATTATCTACCTACCAGTATATATTTAACTACTTATCATCTTTCATTTAATTTACTGAAGGTAGCAGAAGTAAATTTCTAAGATAGCATACCCAGAAATCCATTTAAGTGATCTACTCTTCAAAGACTTGTAGCTGAACATTGTAGCATGCTAAAAAAGTAAATATGTAAATTCTGGTCTCCAGCAAAACAACTTCCCTGCTTCCCGGTATGCCTTGTACCCAGTGTCAGCATGGCTATTTGTGCATTACTTCTGATTTTTCTTTTTCAGTTAGACAAACAACTGTCTGTTATGCCCCATTTTTTGAGCCAGCATTGGAAAGCAGTTTGCAAATGAGAGCCAATTTGATTTAGTGATTAAAGCTTTTGTTGTTGTTAGCCGCGAAGTCGTGTCCGACCCATCGCGACCCCATGGACAATGTTCCTCCAGGCCTTCCTGTTCTCTACCATCTTCTGGAGTCCATTTCAGCTCATGCTGATTGCTTCAGTGACTCCATCCAGCCACCTCATTCTCTGTCGTCCCCTTCTTCTTTTGCCCTCAGTCCTTCCCAGCATTAAGCTCTTCTCCAGTGTGTCCTTCCTTCTCATTAGGTGGACAAAGTATTTGAGTTTCATCTTCAGGATCTGGCCTTCTAAAGAGCAGTCACCTCTTTAAAGCACCAGGCTATAAATCAGGAGACCATGAGTTTTAGTCTTGCCTAAGCATGAAAAACAGCTGGATGACTTTGGGCCAGTTAGTATCTCTCCAGCCCATGACGTCAGGCCCGGATGACAAGATGGTTGGTCAGTTCCTATTGCAACCAATGCTCAACATTCAGTTGCTTTGAAAGAGGATCCTGCAACTGTGGGGAAATGCTAGGGAGAAAAAAAAAAGGAAAACAATTTGCAAATGCTGTTAGTGAGAACATTCTGGAGAAAAAGTGGGGGGGGATTTACTGGAAACAGCTCTGATAGTTTGTTAATTTAATAGAAAGGCAGGATGCAAGAAGAAGAAAATATAGTTATCTATATACTCAATTATACAGGCATTTCGTATATTGTATATTCACTCCACTCTTATAGTTTCTGCAAGGGCAGATTCCCCCCCCCCCCAGTAAACACAAGGTATATTTAGTTAATAAATTCTTTTAGAATTAAGTTTTGTGATCCTAGGCTCTTGCAAAGGACCATAAGATGCCTTTGAGATCAGAGAAAGAAGATGACCTTGAATATGAGAAATTGGACATTCAGTTCTTCCTTGTGATTCTCTGCTATTTCCACAATTTCTTCATGATCTAAAGATTTTGATCTTGGAAAGCCCTGAAAGATCTTGGATCTTGCCCAGTGGAAGAAGCACCAGAGCCAAAGAACCCCATAATCAGGGCACTAATATATATATATATTAGAACATCGTTTTTGTGGGACAAAGCACTTGACCTCAGTGCAAAAGATCCCAGTTTCCTCATATAGAAGGTATCAACATTTCTTAGATAGGCTGGGAAAAACTCTTATCTAAAACCCTGAAAAGCCATGTCCAAGTCAGAGTAGTTAATGTTGAAAGAGATCAACCATTACCCGCCATTGTACGACTATTTGCTATGTTTTCCATTTCTGTAACATCCACATTCCTAACAATAATTTAAGGCACTCCAAAACTCTTCCCAATCTGATAATACTCTTCTAAATGTTATTTTGCAGAGTAGGTATGTTTTGAGCAAACAATTCATAATTTGCTGGTAACGCATAACTGGGGGAAAAGAAACAATATTGCCTTGTTAAATTACTATTGTCTGGTCTCAAGGTCTCATGGTTGCATATGGACGCATGGTTGAATAAGATTTAAGAATTTGTTTAAGAAAATATATGTTGCTAAATTTGAGGGATTCAAGTATCGTAAGTTCTGTGCATAGTAATATTGTAGAATATTAGACACTTTAAATTTAAGAATCCAGAAAAGGACTGTTAATTGATACTTTTTTTCTCTTTTCCATTTTAGACTCCAAAAGGCAAGTGAGTTTTGTATAAGGATTTCAAAATCCTACAGAGATTTGGGTTTGTGTGAGGTGATCTTTTTGCAGATGAACGTATTGTTCTTCCATTGGTGGCAATTTCACATCTTGTCCTGAACATTACAGGACAATTAGTCCTGATGTTTAAAAACCCTAGTTAATTTTATCAAATAATTTTGGTAATGTAGAGATAACACAAGTTAGACAGGATGAAGTATCACTAGCATCTATATAAAAATACACAACAAGGTATGTATTATGCACACCAATGTCCCAAAGGTGCTTTTTCAGGAGGCAATTGGACTTCCTTGTTTTTTCTTTTGAAGATGTTTTGCTTCTCATCCAGGAAGCTTCTTCGGCTCTGACAGGATAGTGCGGAATAGAATGAAATCCAGTCAGAGCTGAAGGAGTTTATTGGATGAAAAGCAAAACATCTTCAAAAGAAAAAAACAAGAAAGTCCAGTTGCCTCTGAAAAAGCACCTTTGGGACAACCATGACCTGGATGACTGCGAATCTCTACAGACCCATACACACCAATGGTATCATAAATTGTGGTGGAATATAGTAGGATGGATTACAGAGGAATAAGAGGCAACTCAGTCAAAATCTTTTTGGTGAGAAAAAGAGGGTGAAGTACCTCCCTAATAGTTCTCAGAGTATATGCTAGATGCAGAGTGCTTCAGTCTGGCAAGACTATGTCCATAGGTATGGAACAATAAGGAATTCACCTGGGAAGAATCATCATGTGTCACTTTTGGGGTTTGAGCCTGACATAAACCCACTAATTTAGGCAAGGGTTATGTATCTTGATCTTATTAAGAGCATTAGGAGATCTGTTAATTGGGCAGATAGCCTTTTGAGTCTTTGGGGGATCTATAAATGATTGCTTCATGAGAGACAGTGGGCAAGAAACTGTAGAAGAAAGAGGGAATGGTCTTGAAGGGCAAAAGGAAGAGCTGATACCAAGGGTACTCTAAGACGGGGTCTCCAACTGCATTGCCCAGCAAGCTTTCAGCCTGGAGGAGCTTCAACTCCCAGAATTCCAGCCAGCTTCTGCTGGCTGGGAATTCTGGGAGTTGAAGTCCTCCAGGCTGAAAGTTGCCAAGGTGGAGACCCCTGCTCTAAGATAAGCAGGGCTTGAGTCAAAGCCAAGAAAACAATTTGAGAAAACCATCTCAGAAAGCTCCTCCCTCGTTCTCATGAGGTTAAAGTGAAGGAGTGGAGAACGTGTTCAGACTTCAAGATTCTGTTATTATAGCCCTGACACATGTGGTACCAATTTCTTAGTCTGGTCTACATTGTAAGGCTGACAGAAATCCTTAGGGGAATCAGCTAGAGGAAATGGGCATAAAGGCAGGGGTGGGCTTCTGCTTGTTTGGACCGGTTCTAGTGGACCAGTAGTTCCAATGATCAGCTGCCCCCGCCCTATCCTGTCCTATATTTCCGCCTTTCTCAGCTCACCTGATTCACGTGGCACAGTGGATTTCAGCTGTTTTACTTACTGGGACTGCCCTAGAATGCAAGCTTTTGAGGTTCAAATCTGTGTTTTTTGAACACTGCGTGCGAGAAGCACACACTCACAGAACCGGTTATTAAACTGGTAGCAGGCCACCACTGGCATAAGGAATAAGTTACATCTGCCTCTGATTTTTAAACATGGTTCTCCATATGATCCAGTCTGCCAATAGACTTCTTCACCTATCCTTTCTATATAGTATGTTATCAATCATTCTGGAAAATAATTCTCTCCATATTGACAGCTGCTCTAAGCATGAAGAAAGGAGTTGCATCTTGCATAACAACGAAGTAATATTTGTTGTGAATAAGCAGTTATTTTATACAAACTATTATACAATCACTGGCATAGTGTCAGGCATAAGAATGACACACTGAGTTTCTTAAGATTAGTTCCCTTATTGTTCTTCACCTATAGACAGAAACTTGCCGGACTAAAGCAACAATTTACATAACTATAGATAGGGAACAGTTAGGGAGGAGCCATTTTAACTCTCTTTCTGCCAATCAAACTTTCCAAGCTCTGCTTCCTCTTTCCTCTCTGGAATGCAGCCCCCCCCCCTTTCCTGAGAATCCAGACGACATTCCACCATACATGATATTTAGCCATTACAGATCCATTTTCAGGGATACACCATTACCCAGGTCTGGAAATTCCCATGGTGGAGGGAGACAGCCTGCACAGAGCACAAATTCTTGCCATTCACGGAGCGTGTAGAGATTAATATCAGTTGATGGATTTACAGCTTCTGCTATGCCAAAACTTCTGTATGCTGTAAACAAAAAAGTTGTGACTAATTTTATCCCAACATGTATATCACATATTCATTTCACCTTCCCTTTCTTTACCTGGTCCTTCCAACTGCACTAAATATATTCAACAAAATATGATATGACATTAGCAATGTAAGATGGGCTGTCAAATACAGCATCATCCAAACTTTGCCACTAATCCTAAAATAAATTAAGGAAGTATTCATATTAAGAAAGTAAGGAAGATGATGTTAATGAAATATGCAGGAATCATTTCAGTAGAGGAAAGTCCAGAACAAGAAGTTAACATTTGAAAGCAGTTCAGATGGATGCCTCCTTAATTCATCTATATATATAAATGTGTGTGTGTGTGTGTGTGTCTAGCATAACTTGGGACGCCTCAAGCAATTTCAACCAAATTTGGTTCACAGATGACTTACCCTCTGGAAACAAATACTGTGGGGGTAAGACACCCCTAACACTCCTCAGAGTTTGTGGGTGCCTTAAAATGGCTTCTACTGTACAGTACTTCACAGTACTGGACAGCTTCTCAGTCTAAAGGATCGTGTGTGTTGCTAACCATACCCACAGGAGTTGCAATTCTATATATTATTCAATATATATTAGCTAGAGCAGCTGTACTAGACGTAAAAATATCCAATGCCAAAACAGATTTATATTGCTACAATAATGGTTGAGTGACAGTGTAAGACATTATAAATTGCTAATGAGGAAATGACCATTAACAGAAAACACTTAATGTACTGGGTTAAATTGATTATTTTTGGCCATCTCAGCACTGGAGGAAAACCCAGAAGTTCATAGCAAAAATATTTAGCATAGATATATTTATGATCATGTCAGTTGCTAAATGCTGTTCATTTCTTTTTTTAGCTACTTCCCCCTGTCTCTCTAGAAACTCTGTTGGGGAAGATAAGTATGCTTGAGCCAGAGGTCTTAACCTCATGTCTCCTAAATCCAGTTTTATCAAGTCCGATTAACCATTATTATGTGACACATTGCCTCCTACCTTTCTCTCATCCATAGTCTAGAAATGAGGCAACTTTGTCTTTCACTACTCAGCTTCAAATCAACATTTTATTTCTCCACCAACAAATGTTGCAATAGATATGATCTATCACAGCGGTCGCCAACCGCAAGAAAATTTTAGTGGTCTGCAGAGAAATCTCACCCTCAGAGCACCCCCCTCCCAAAGCAATTAATCTAGGCTGTGCAGGAACACAAGGCTGTGCCGCCCACATGGGCCATGGGAACCCTCCCTGCCCACTCACTCCTTACCTAGCAAACTTGCCTGCTAAGTTGCTATTTTTCCTTTTTCCAACCATCAGCTGTTCTGCTGGGCCAGGAGATTTAGATTAGCTAGAAAGCAAGAAACTGTTGGATTTCTTGCTTTCTAGCTAATCTTTAGATCTTCGGCTCTGAACCTTCCTTAGGACTGAAGCAGTGCAGACTCAGCTAGCCGATGGCAGAAACACAGATCTCTAAGTGAATCTGTGATTCTGTGAGCAACTCAATCTGCTTGACTGCTTAGCCTAATTTTGGGAAAAGTGGTTCTTTTTTTATAAAAAGTTCAATATTTACATACATGGTGTGTTGTGATTTAATTTTGTGAGTTTGCTTGCTAGCAAATTTTATGAGTTTGCTTGCAAACAAATTTTATGTGACAGACTCAGCTAGCTGATAGCAGAAAGATAGATCTCTGTATGAATCTGTCATTCTGTGAGCAACTCAATCTGCCTGCCTGCTTTGCCTGATTTTGGGTAAAAGTTGCTTTTTATATAAAAAATTCAATATTTATATAAATATTTACATACAAGGCATGCCCAGCCAGTCACATGACCACCAAGCCACACCCACAAATTAGGCCACGCCCACAGAACAGGTTTTTAAGAAATTTGAATCCCACCCCTGCCTGTGTGTGTGTGTGTGTGTGTGTGTGTGTGCGTGTGAGAGAGAGAGGAAGGGAGGGAGGGAGGGAGGGAGGGAGGGAGGGAGAGAGAGAGGTTAGATCAGATGTCTCTCTCTCCCACCAATGTTAGTAAGTCACCGTCAGTCAAAATTTATATTAGTGGTCCTCGGGATTAAAATTATGAGTTTGGTGGTCCCTGAGGTTCAAAAGTTTGGCGACCCCAGACCTATCATCAACATCATCATGTGCTTAGGGGCTGGACTCTATCTAATTTCTAGTTCCCACTCTAAATTCCCCACTGGCATGGTTATCCATGGCTAGTCAGGAGAGACTGGAGTTCTCTCAGGAGCATCTGCCCACATAATGTCTGACTGGCATATTCCAAAGCATTTTCAGGACTTACGCAGGCTCCTCATGTGTGTTTATCATTGTTTTGAAAGAGCGCTAGACATTTTTAAAACCCAAAAAGAGACACATTAAGTCTCTCACAAGATAGTGCTAATCCTGCCCTGGACCAAAGATTGTTTTCTCTCTCTCTCTCTCTCTCTCTCTCTCTCTCTCTCTCTCTCTCTCTCTCTCTCTCTCTCTCTCTCTCTCTCTCTCACACACACACACACACACACACACACACACATTGCTGGTTCTGCCAACAAGTAGTTTTGCACTGGTACTGTATATTTTGCACTTTTTACTACTTGAGGGCATGCCCGTGGCATTTTGCCCACTTGCATATTGCTTTGTATATCCCATGGGTTATTTCCAGGTGGCTCCAGCCACAGCTACTCATAACCAATGCTGCTGTTCATTTGCAACTTTAGCTGAGGACAGAATCCACTCTTTATTTGTTGCTTTCTCCAGCTTCATCCTGGCTAGACAAACTTATGGACCACAGCCATGGAGGAAAGTACAAATGAGAAACTTAGCTCTCTTATACTATGAAACAAGATGCTCTTGCACCATGGTAGATGGCTTGAAAGAGAGGGGTAAGGATTTGACAGCCTTTTCGGTGGGTGTCCTCTGTACATTAGAGCACAGACAGTCTGATTTGTACAAACAATAGAAAATAAATACATAATGGATTATTTAAAGCATTTAAACCATATTAGCTTGCCTGCCTGCTGAGATTATAACTTCTGGTAGGAAGAAACAGGGCCTGGCACCTGGGAAAAAAGAGACCATGGAGCAGATACTGACTGAATGATTATGTGCTTTCAAGTGTCAACTTCTACCAATCATATAGATAGATTTTATCTTTGATGATCTGTTCGTGACCTTGTCTTTCAGATCTTCCAATGGTGCATCCAATACCACTGTACAGTTAATCCTCAGGTTATTTTAGTGTTTGGGGCAGGGATTTTCTGTTGCTAAGCAATGTGATGATAAAGTACAATGTCATGTGACTACATCATTTAAAAAATAGCAATTCTGGAGGCCCTGGTTGCTGTTGTTAAAACAGGACCGCAGAGGTCATTAAGCGAGAACCTCACTTGATCACAACTTCCAACTTCCTGGCAGGTTCTCCATCGGCTGCTCGTGGGAAGCCAGCAGAGAACATTGGAAATTGTGATCATGTCACTGTGGAGATGCTGCAACTGCCAGAACTCCGAGGATTGGTTGTACTATTCACTCAGTGGCATAGTAACTTTGAATGGTTGCTGATTGAATGGTTGTAACCAAAGGACTACCTGCAAACTAAGTCCATCCGCTTTGCTGGTTGTTCTCTTCTTCTCTTTTCCTTCCACTTTCCCCAGCATTACAGCCTTCTCTTGTTGTTAGTTGCGAAGTTGTGTCTGACCCATCGCAACCCCATGGACAACGTTCCCTACTGCTTCAGTGACTCCATCCAGCCACCTCATTCTCTGTCATCCCTTCCTTCTTTTGTCCTCAATATTTCCCAGCATTAGGCTCTTCTCCAGTGAGTCCTTCCTTCTCGTTAGGTGGCCAAAGTATTTGAGTTTCATCTTCAGGATCTGGCCTTCTAAAGAGCAGTCAGGGTTGATCTCCTCTAGGACTGACCGGTTTGATTGCCTTGCAGTCCAAGGGACTTGCAAGAGTCTTCTCCAGCACCATAGTTCAAAGGTCTCAATTCTTTGGCGCTCAGCATTCTCTAGATAGCTAATTTTTGGTAATGTGACCAAAGAAGGACAATTTGATTCTGATTTTATTCCTCAAGTGGTAACTCTGAATTGATTTGTTCAGTGGTCCATTTGGATTGTCCATAGTATTCTCGGAAGTTTTTTTTCAAAACCAAATATCAAAAACATCAATATTCTTTCGACTCTGCTTCTTCAAAGTTCATTCATTTCTTAGAGTGTCAATGAAAATCCCTTGTTTGCACCATTCTGATCACTGTGAAGCACAGATCAAGCATCTGACTATGTCTTCCAAGGCCTTCATAGCTACTTTATCAAGTGTTAATGGTGGATTTCTTTAAAGGTTATTGTCATCATTAGTACAGCTAGTCCTCAACTTACAACCATTCATTCAGTGACTATTCAAAGTTACAATAGCACTGGAAAAAAGGGACTTATGACCGTTTTTCGTACTTACAACCATTACAGCATCCCCATAGTCATGTGATCAAAATTCAGATTCTTGATAATTGACTCACATTTATGATGGTTGCAGTGTCCCGGGATCCTGTGATCACTTTTTGTGAACTTCTGAAAAGCCAGATTCACTTAACACGCATGTTACTAGCTTAACTACAATGATTCGTTTAACAACTGTGGCAAGAAAGGTCATAAAATGAGGCAAAACTCACTTCACAAATGTCTCACTTAGCAGAAATTTTGGGTTCAATTCTGGAAAGGACTACCTGTATTTAAATATAAACACTGCTCAATTCCCAACAGCTCAAAATTGAAATTGTACTGGGCTACAATAATCCTACTCCTGCAAACTCCTAAGAACAAAAGGAATATGCTTCAAAATCTTATTATTTTGAATACACTCATTATAGATTATTGTTTTCAACAGGTTTAAATTTGCATTTGCAGGAAAGGTCAATTTTTGAAGGAAAGAGGGAGGGAGAGAAGGAAGGAAGGAAGGAAGGAAGGAAGGAAGGAAGGAAGGAAGGCAAGGAGGGAGGGAGGAAATATAATTAGGCTGAGAATGGGCTTTCAACAAACCACATGAATAAAACAAATCATTTTGTCTTGTCTTCATTATTGGAATGCAATTAAGATTCCAAACCATTTCCCCATTTTTATTTGCTAAGAAAGTAATGGACATCTGTGAACATTTAATAATTTACAAAGTAGAAGACTGAAAAAATCAAGAAAAGTAGAACTTAATAGGAATTTTTTTAGTTCAGGTCATATGCACTTCTATCTATATTGGACCAGGTTTAGTAAATTTTCTTCTGTTCATTTTTCATTTTATTCTGAACTTGATCAGAAGAAGAAAAAATACAGGATCATGACCTCGTATTAATATTTTCTATTCCTTGGCTATAAACAACAATCTGCTTCAGTTGCAGCTGGAAAAATATCAAAAAGCTCCCCCACGCAATTCAGCGTTGACAGTGTCAGTCAAATATAAATGTGAACATACTCAAGCTATTCCTCTAGAGAGGCACCCAAGTAATAAAGTAGATCTCCAACCCAAAGGAAGGGAAGATGATAAGTAGCAAAAACTTGCAGGTTACCAGCTTCTCCAGTTACAGGTTTGAGAATAAATGGAGAGTTTTTATAGCAGCCTTTGGCTTTGTCAACAGAGCCTGCTTCTTCTTGTGTGTACTATGTCACGTAGAGAGAGGATTTTTCTGAGCCTTGGGTCACCTAGAGCTGGTTGGTTGCTTGAGGATGCCTGCTGAAACCAGAGGGGACAGCATCAGGAGAACAAGCCAGGCTGGATTGCTCTGTAAAAGCTCAGAACAAACAGAAGAGCATGAAGGTGTATCGCACGCTCGCAAGAGATTTAATGTGCTCTGACACAGGTGAAAGAACCAGAGTTAGAATCAGAACTTTTCCGTTGGAAACAACTCTGGGGAATCTCCTCTAAGCACTTCATTCTTAAGGCACAATAGGATGCCTATATTTTCACCCAGGATTACCCAGCAGTGGGATTCAAAAATTTTAACAACCGGTTCTGTGGGCATGGCTTAGGTGATGGGCGTGGCTTGATGGTCATGTGACTGGGTGGACATGGCTTGGTGGTCATGTCATTGGCTGGGTGTGGCCAACTCAATATCACTCACATCGAGGCACGCATCTCCTTGCCTGGCCTCTCATGACTGTGGGGATGCTGCAACAGTTGTAAGTGTGAAAAATGGTCATAAATCACTTATTTCAGTGCCATTGTAACTTTGAATGGTCACTCCACACAAGCAAAGTACCAGCAAAGGAGGGGGAAAAAACTCCAGAGACATTCCTGAGACAGGAAGTCTAGTCCTGCCAAGAATGTAACAGAGAGGCAGTTTCTGTAAGCAACATCAGAATGTTTCCTTCCTGCCTTCCTTACAGGATTAGGCCACTAATTTCTTCTAACAACAGATTCTCCGAACTGCTTAGAATGTAAACAACCAGTTCTAGCGAATAGGTGCGAACTGGTAGAATCCCACCCCTGCTAAGAAGTTACATTTCTTAAAGATGTGTAACTGCAGAAAAATATTTTTCCCTCTGAAAACCCCCTTTCCAAACAGTGATTTTGAAAAAAAACACAGCTTTAAATGTTAAATACTCAACCTGTCAGCCTTCAAGATCTTCTACTATTGCTTTGCATCTTTTGGCTGCCATAAGTAACGGGGGGGAGGAGGGGGTAAAGTCTGGGAAGCGAGCTGGAGGTGTTACATTCTAGTGTTGTATAAAATGAGGTGGGGGGAGTATAAATTCTTGCTTAGGTTTCTATTTCTCGCTTAGCTTTCTTTTCTTTGTGCATCTGCAAACCTTTATCAAAATATGCCAAGGTCAACGGACAGAGGCCTCATCACCACCTGAAGATGTCCACATGATCATATTCACAACTTTTAATTGGAAGAATCATTTGAACTATTGGGGGTGTGAACATTTCCATCACTTTGTATATGTGATTTGCGCGCCTAATTCCTCAGATTCAGAATTCTATTGTTGCTACCACTTCATTTTCAGTAAAAGATACCTTTTCTCTAATCTAAGGAGTCTAAGTATTTCTTTCTTGAATTTTGAATAGAGCACTACCTGACATTATTCTGAATCTCACTCTACCAGCCCACCCGGAGAAAATATCCAGTTTCTTCCAAGGGGGTCTGAACATCATGTCATCTCCAACTAGTGACCAGGAAGAACTGGGCGCCATTGGAGGGCAAGATTCCTTGCTGTTACCGGAGGTACAGGAAGCTGAATTGTTAGCGGAGCTCAATCTGGAAGAGATCCCAGTTGTGAAGCCCAGATGGTCGTTGGGAGTTGGCTGGAAGGATCCGGAGGAGGCTCCCCCCCCCCGGAATCACCACCACCCGACGGCGTGGAAGAGAGGAGCCATGGCAAGAGAGGGAAAAGAGAGATCTTTTACTGGACCAAGCCAGGCAACTCCTCAATGAGGCATTTGGACAACCTCATGCTGCACAAAGGTATGAGGGGGAAGGGGGAGCAGCCCCAGCCAGAAGAAGCCGAGTAGCCCCCACCCCCATAAATCAACCTGAGCCAGCGCTACAGCCAGCAGCAGCCTCAGGGCCCCCAGTGGGAGGTGAAATTCCTAGAAGGCATAGAGCTCCCAAGTTGCCTCCGTTAGAAGTAAAATATGGGGGAAATCCCAAAGACTTGGGGTTTTTCCTAGCACAAGCTTGGAGCTATATGGAAGAATACGGGGAGGAATTCTCCTCAGAAGCAGCCAAAGTGAGATGTGTTACCAGGGCTCTGGAGGGAATAGCTGCAGAGTGGATGGTGACTTTGCATAATGATAACGCCCCCCAGCTGCTGAATTATAGCCTGTTCATGACTGTGCTGCGGGCAAGATTTGAGGACCCATTGGCGGAGCAAAAGGCCAGGATCAGGATGAAGACCATAAATCAGGGGCGGAGATCAGTGGCCGATTACACTCAGGAGTTTCGAGGCTGGTCCCAGTGAGCCCTGATAGAAGTGTTTAAAGATGGATTAAATGAAGACGTATACCAGAGATGCATTGCCAGAAGGGACCCCAATGACTTGCAGATGTGGTACTTGCTGGCAGAAGAGGTGGAAATTGATCTAACCCGAAGCAGACGCCGGGGAGGGGGGCTCTGGGTGGAGCAAGCCTGCCCTCCCACGTCTTCAAGAGGCCCCCAACCCCCAGAAGGGAGGGGTGGCGGCAAGACCCAAACCCACTGCCTGCTTCCGATGTGGGAAGGAAGGTCACCGGGCTGCGGACTGCAGGACCAAGTTGGATCCAAAGGGGGCGCCAAAAGGAGGGAGGAAGCCTGAACCCCCCCCCCCAGCGAAGCCTCGTGAGACCGCGCTAAAGACGAGGGAGGTTGTAGAGGTCACCCCTCCGGAAGGAGAGGAGCTGGGACCTCCGACCTCCTCTGAAGAGAGTGAATCTGACTCGGAAGACGACTTCCTGGTAAGTCCAAACAAGGGCCCTATGACCATTCCAGTGAAATTGAGGGTACCCACATCAGGGGCCGAAGGGGAGATGCTAGCCTTGCTAGACTCTGGGTGCACGAGGTGTGTAATCAACATGAGAGTAGTGGAGGAAATGGGCTTAAGACTAAAACCTTTAAAAACGCCCATAGCATTTTACCAATTGGATGGATCAGTGGCGGGGGGCTGCCCTGCACGCTTCATAATGGAACCCATAGAAATGACCATGGGAGAGCATAAAGAAACCCTGTGTTTTATTGTGGCCCCTGGGATGGAGCAACCGCTAATACTGGGATTACCATGGCTCCGGAAATGGAACCCCCACGTTAACTGGAGGAAGGGGTCGTTGCGCATACGTACCAACCAGCGACCGGAAAGGGAGGGGCAATCTCAGCCGAAGCTTCAGAATCCAGTTGAGTTAGCCTCCACAGGTACCGAGAACTTGAAGGGGGAGGAGAAAATTCTGAAGGAATATTGGGATTTAAAGGAAGTGCTCAGTGAAAAGGCCTCAGATGAGCTCCCCGCTCCCCCTCATACCACAACCTTTATTATTATTTTCAGATCACAAAACACCTAATGAGAGTTTAAATTGTACTATTCAGCATTATTTATATCAAAGAAAGTACATAAATAGTCTAAACGTTACAAAAAGCTTTAATTTTGGTGAGATATCCTGTAGAGCAGGGGTCCTCAACCACTGGGCCGCGGATCGGTCCCGGTCCGTGGAGCACTCTGTACCGGGCCGCAAAGAAAAAAAATATTAAAAATAGCGGCTTTCTTCGCCTTCGGTGAATGCTGCTGGGATCGGGGATCAAGGACACAAATGAGAGAAGGGGAGGGAGGAAGCAACCGAAGCCTGTCCTGCTCTCTGGCTCAGCGGCTTCGGTTTCCTCCCGCCTCGTTCTTCTCTCAGTCGCTCTCTCGCTGCTCCACCAGCCCAGGAAGAAACTGCTTCAAAGAAGCCGGGGGTGGCTTTTCCTGTCGCCGCAGCGCCTCCGAAGCGCCCGTTTTTACCCCCACCCCGCCTGCCTGCGCGCGCTTCAATTCAGTGCTCCGTTCTCCTGCCTGCCTGCCTGCCTTCGTTTCGGAGCAGCTTCGGCTGAGAATAATAACTATTCGCCTCTTTTTATCAGCTGAAGCTGCTCCGAAACGAAGAAGGCAGGCAGAACGGAGAACTGTGGGATTGAATCCGCGGCGGGCGGGCGGGTGGGGTGGAGGAGCTGCGGCGACAGGAAAAGCCACCCCGGCTTCTTTGAAGCAGTTTCTTCCTGGGCTGGTGGAGCAGCGAGAGAGCGACTGAGAGAGGAACGAGGCAGACACCTGAGGGAGGGAGACACCTGAGGGATGGGGCTGAGGGAGGCAGGGCCGAGGCGCTCCCTGAACTTGGTGGTTTGCTGGCAGACGTTTTATTACCCGACTAGGTAACAACATCAGATGTTACCTAGTCAGGTAATGAAACGTCTGCAAGCAAACCACCAAACTCGGATTCTCTCCCCCCCGGTCCTTGAAAAAGTGTTTGTGCTTGAAACTGGTCCCTGGTACAAAAAAGGTTGGGGACCACTGCTGTAGAGAACTGCAATATATATATTTTTGCTATCTAAACTCAGGAATCTTGGGTTAACAAGATTTAATAAGTACTGAAGCAAAAGTAGAAAAAAAAATATCCAGAAATATAATAATTAAAGTTGCTTCTTTGGATAATATATAATCGCAATCTAAAAAAGAATGCCATATTAAATTAAACTATGAGAACATTATACAGTCATAAAAAATATAATTATACATTATATTTCATTAACCGCTTGCCTTCAGAAGTTGTAGGTGCTTCATCCCTGGAGGTTTTAAAGGAAAAACTGGACAGCCACCTTCTGAAATGGTACAGGGCAGTGGAGGCTAACCTTTTTCAGCTCCTGTGCCAAAAATTGCGTGTGCGCTCGCGTTGTGCACTCGCATGCCAGCACCCAGAAGGCAATGCGTGCTGGCCCCCCACGCCCCCTGCACAGGTGGGCGCAATCCCCCCTGCATGCACTGTGCATCCCTGTGCATGCATGTAAGATCCCCCTGTGTGCGCTGCGTGTCCCTGCATGCATGCGCATCTCTGTGCATGCATGTGCATCTCCTGTGCACCCCCCATCCCCCCGCATGCATGCCAGATACCCGACAATCAGCTGTCAGGTGCAGCACATGGGTGCATGTGCAGTGGGGCTCTTCTGGGTGATCTCTTATGTGCCAGCAGAAGTGGCTCTGCGTGCCACTTACGGCACACGTGCCATAAGTTTTCCATCACGGGTATAGGGTCTCCTGCTTGAGCAGGGGGCTGGACTAGAAGACCTCCAAGGTCCCTTCCAGCTCTATTCTGACTGATCATTAAAATATTGAACTCTTATACTGAAATATGTTTTCAATTGTACAAAAATGTAAGATGCAAATAACAAGTTTATCTTTGATCAAAAAAGTTGCTCATCTCAATTTCTGAATGTTTTTTTAATAACATTCTGCCGCTAAGCTTTGATTTTTATCTCATCTGGAAAAGCCTGTGCTTGGGCTGATTGATGCGTCTCTGCATTTTTAATTGGTGAGTTATAATTAGCTTAGATTTGGTGTTTTCCAAAGAAGGAGCTGTTTCATTCAACGTCATCATCACAAGCAGCCGCCGTATGGATAGCTCCAGGGGTGGGATTCTCCCAGTTCGCACCTATTAGCTAGAACTGGTTGTTTACATTCTAAGCAGTTCGGAGAACCAGTTGTTAGAAGAAATTACTGGTCTAATCCTGTAAGGAAGGCAGGAAGGAAACATTCTGGTGTTGCTTACAGAAACTGCCTCTCCATTGACCCTTATTACGTTCTTGACAGGACTAGACTTCCTGTCTCAGGAACTTCTTGGGAGTTTTTTTTCCCCTCCTTTGCTGGTACTTTGCTTGTGTGGAGTGACCATTCAAAGTTACAATGGCACTGAAAAAAGTGACTTATGACCATTTTTCACACTTACAACTGTTGCAGCATCCCCACAGTCTTGAGAGGTCAGGTGACGAGATGTGTGCCTCGATGTGAGTGATATTGAGTTGGCCACACCCAGCCAATAACACGACCACCAAGCCATGTCCACCCAGTCATATGACCACTAAGCCACACCCACCACCTAAGCCACACCCACAGAACCGGTTGTTAAAATTTTTGAATCCCACCCCTGGATAGCTCCACTGCAGGAGTACAGCCTCTGTTTCACCAAAATATTTTCCCAATTAATGCCTTCATATTGAGGATAGTTGTTTCCAGTGTTGACAAGTTAATTGTGTGCTATGCCATTTCTGTGTGTCTACCCCCTTGTATATTATGTCACATATTCCTGTTCACTATTGCAAGTTATTATTTATTTATTTGTCATGTATTTATTTCCTATCTTAATTATTTTGATAACACAAGGCAGCTCACTTATCTGTTACATGCCAGTCTGTATGTCACATCACAGTTTAATCTAATTTAAGTCAGATTCCTGTTTAAAAGACCAGTCATAGACAGTGAACACTGCAAATTTCAACATTTTTTCTTCTCCTTGTTCAATCCTCCTGATCAAGCTTTAGATCGTATGCTACTTAGAACAGGGAATTCTCTTCTTATGCAAACCATGATGTCTGAATCTGTCAAATTCAAGTGCTCATTTTTCTAAATATATTATGTTTGGGACAAACTTGATTTTAAAAAAAAACATATTGTACTAAACCCTATATATTTGGCACACATTTTGTGAAATTTGGGGATTTCTTTTCTTTTTGTAGCTTTACTTAATGAACTCAGTTGGGCAAATATTGGGGTGCTCACATTGCAATACTGGTCAAAACGGCCCAGCAGAGATTATACTACCTGATACTTCTCAGAAAACAACAACTGAATGAAAAACTGCTGGTGATCTTCTACCACTGTACCAGAGGTGGTATTCAGCAGGTTCTGACCAGTTCTGGAGAACCGGTAGCGGAAACTTTGAGTAGTTCAGACTGGAGATTTTACAGTATCCTTCCCCTGCCACACCCACCAAGCCATGCCTACAGAACCGGAGCAAAAAAAAAATTGAATCCCACCACTGCGCTGCATCATAGAGAGTACCTTAATTTACTGTACCTCTGGATGGTTTGCCAATTGCACAGGCAGATAGGAAAGCACTCCAGAGGGTTAATGTCATTGTCCAAAAGATCATTGGTTGCCCTCTCCCCTCTTTGGAAGAGCTTTATAGCTCCTGCTTTCTTAAGACAGTTCAAAACATTCTCAAAGATCCATCTCATCCTGGGCACCCTTTTTTTGAATTATTACCATCTGGCAGACGGTACAGAATAATAAAAACAAGGACAAATAGCCTGAAAAACAGCTTCTATTCCAGGGCAGGAGCTCTTTTGAATTCTACTGTATAGTGCAGTGTTGGGGGTTTCAGTTCAATGTGTGGAGTGTGAAAGATGTGTGTTTGTGTTTATTTTCATGGTCATGATGTGCACTGAAGATGGTGTTTGATTTCGTTGTACAAGGTGCAATGACAATAAAGTAAACTAAACTAAACTAAACGAGTTCCCTTATTGTATACCTGTATGTTATTTTCATTAAATATATAGTTTTTGTACAGATTTTTTCATAACATATTTTTTGATTGTGAGTAAACTATATTGCCAATTTAGAAAGATGAGAGGTTGCAATGAGAGGCATGTTACAGCTCATGTATTAATTTGAAAATGGAAAAATTGTGGACATTGGAATTTGCTCTTTATGAATTATTTGATGAGGGGTTCTGTTTGTAAGGGAAGCCCTAAAATGCAGGTAACTGCAGCATTTCAAGGTCTCAGCCCAAAATTTAGACACCACCCTCTGCACCTTCCTTCCATTCCAATGTTGACTGCAGTCCACATTGCCTTTAAATTGCAACACCCTGCAAAAAATGATGAAAGCCTTATAACTGGTGTCTTTTCTATATGTAGCTCTACCACTCCATGGCAATATCAATTCCTGCTGCTCCAGGTGGCCAATGTACAGAGATTCCTTTATTTTGGATTTATTTGGGTGGCTTTTCATCAAGCTTTCAACTACTTGTCCTCCCACCCCCAGTAGCACCATGTCCATCTAAATGTCCAATCAGTGGTATGCAGAGGTGGTATTCAGCAGGTTCTGACCAGTTCTGGAGAACCAGTAGTGGAAATTTTGAATAGTTCGGAGAACCGGTAAATACCACCTCTGACTGGCCCCGTCCCCATCTATTCTCTGCCTCCCAAGTCCCACTGATTGGCTGGGTCTCCTTTTGTTGCCCCGTACAGGAGAACAGAGCTGGAAAGCAGGTTAGTGGGGTTAATATGGCTACTTTGAGAAGCCCTCCCAAAATCTTCTGGATATGTGCTGAGAGTCTTCTGTTGCCCTAGCAAATGGAGACCCAAATGTTTTGCACAGGCCTAGTTCATATTCAAGTGTGAATTAAACAATTACTCTTTGATTGCATCTAAAGACGCTCTGCAGTATTGTTTTATACTCTTTATCACCCAGTCTCTTGTAAATGGACTGAATGCCCTACATTTTTATATGTAGAAAAAGAAACCTGCGGTGTTATAGACATTAATTTTAAGAACATAAGAAGCTGGACTATTTAATCCAACATCCTGGACAAATCAGATGCACATTACTTTGCACGAGGAAAATAATTGTTTTTGCTTGGTAAAGTATTCCATTTTATTTTTAATTTACTCACATCTTTCTTTCATTAACCAGATCTTTTTTTAACCTAAGTTCATTGCAGATATTTAGCGAGATCTGTAACTTTAGCCCATCCCTGCAGCCCTTAAAACAGAAGTTTCTTTTGATAAAGATGGCATGTTTGTTTACTTCTCTTTGCATTTTAAGCTCTCTTTTTTTTCCTCCCTGGGGTGTGAATGAACATGTGACATATTTTGAATTCCTTTCCCAGTTAGAATAACATTTCAAGTGTCTCCATAGAAAAAGAAAACCTTGTTTTGTTTTAATAAAACATTGGCCTCTTTACATGTTTTTTTTTTTTTTTTTTTTGCTAGAATGGCGTTTCCAAGTATAAAATACAGGAATTGGAACCATGCTAAGGAAGATCTGTGTTCAAATCATTGGACAACTATAAAATTCACAGGATGATTGTAACATGAATTAGCCAAAGAAGATCTTTGATGCTGCCTTGACCAGCAGAGGAAGGGAGGGAGGAAAAACATAAGGAATAAAATTACAGAAATAGCATTTAAATTGTCATGTCTGATAACAACACCATCCAAAAATTATAGTGCCTGTAACTTGATGATATAGATGTTTCAGGGGTTATATCAATGGTCATTCCATGAAAAACACTATTTAGTGGTTGTTCCATGAAAAACATCACATGATTTATCTTAATAGTCATTCCCTCTCTCCAATGATTCATCCAAGCTCTAAGACAGAAGTCCCAAAAGGTGCTTTTTCGAAAGGCAACTGGACTTTCTTGATTTTTTTTCTTTGAAGACATTTTGCTCCTCATCAAAGATGCTTCTTCAATTCATCCAAGTGTCTTGTATAAGAAGTGAAACATCTTCAAGGAAAAAAAGCACCTTTGGGACAACCATGATCTCGATGGTTGGGAATCTCCATAGACATCTAAACTAGGAGGTGTGCATTGGTTCACCTGTAACATGCACAACTCACAGATGGCAGTCATGACCAGGAGGCCCTTTGCACAGATACATCTTATGCACTAGTTGTGCCTGTCCCTAGTTGGGAGGCCTTACTTGTGGTTACTTATGACTTAGCCATAATTAGACTGTTGTGACACATTCTACATGAGCTACCTTTGAAGAGCATTCAAAAACTTCAGCTGGACCAGATTGCAAGAAGATGTGCTCTTTGGGGCATAATACTGTAGGCCTACAACACAAACTTGCACTGGATCTCAATAGGCTTCCACGTTGCCCTCTTTGAAGTTCAAGTGGAATAGGGTTACGTCACTTGTGGGGCTGCCTATGGTTTCTCTTCATCCTACCAGATCTGGCAGAATGAATAATGGGTATGTTTGGAGAAGCAATGTCATCTAGGAGTGACATGATAGCAATGTTACAGTATCTCAGAGGTTGCCACAAGGAAGAGGGAGTCAAGCTATTCTCCAAAGTACCTGAAGGCAGGACAAGAAGCAATGGTGGAAACTAATCAAGGACAGAAGCAACCTAGAACTAAGAAGAAATTTCCTGACAGTTAGAACAATTAATCAGTGGAACAGCTCTCCTCCAGAAGTTGTGAATACTCCAATACTGGAAGTTTTTAAAAAAGATGTTGGATAATCATTTGTCTGAAGTGGTGTAGGGTTTCCTGCCTAAGCAGAGGGTTGGACTAGAAGACTTCCAACTCTGTTATTCTATTTTATTCTATTCTATTCTATCTTCTGTGTTATTATGTGTGCCTTATCAAACAGCCTCCCCTTGTTATTCAGACTGTCCCAACTCTATTAGCTTTTGGAAGGCTGTGAAGACAGGAGCTGGGATATTAATCTTTAGAGCTCTGGGATGGATTGGATAGATGCAATAAGATTTTATAGGAGCCTTCATTTGATTTCATTGTGGCTTTAATGGAATATTATGCTTTTATTTTTTTCATCACTAAGAGATTCTTGCAAGAATGGGTGGGTATAAATATTGGATATAAATAAATCCTACGAAGCTGTAATGATTGACCATATAGGAAGGGAATGATAAAAAAAATGCAGTCCTAAACATATGAAGAACTCTAAGATAGGGAAGACTGGAATAACTGAACCAGTGAAGTTCCTCTTTCTATAGCAAACATCAATATCTAGGTCCATAAACTAAGTGAAAGTTGGATTTTCTGAACCGAGATCAAAACAGTAAAATGAATCCATTTTACATTCACTGTTTTAAATCTTGATTTGAAAGAGTGACATAAACATCTTAATTTTTTAAAAGATGTTTTTAGCAAATCTTAAAAACAAAGATACCACATGATGGCTCAGCATGACATTGTTCCATTCAATAGCAAACACAGAAGCTGTATCCCGTGTCTTATGGGATGGTTCGTATCATGTGAATGATCAAATATATTGCTTTCCTCTTGACTGCCCTTAGGGATATCCAACCTGATTGGCTCGGCCATTTGAGGACATCATCTGCATTCAGGGCATGCCATCTATTGGCTGAAACCCACAAGGAAGTAAAAGACACAGCAGTGAAGCAAGAAATAATGTTACCATTAATTGTAGCCAGAAAACACAAGACCATCAAAGTAATTGCATTGTTATGTTTATTCCAGGTATTAAAACACAGGTAATCTTTGACTAAGGACCATAATGGAGCCTGGTGGCTTGTTTTTGCTATGGTTGTAAAGCCAACATGGTAGTCACAAAATGGTCCTTAAGTGAATGCAGTGGTTGTTAAGCAAACCCATTATTTAATATGAGCTGGGTTTTGATGGAAATCAGAAGTAAAAGACAATTTCTGGCAAAACCTCAGTATGTAATGTGACCATGAGGTGCTGCAAATGGTTGTAAAAGCAGGCCAGTATCTACACTCCCAACTTCAAGCAATTGCTAAGCGACAGATCCTAAGTCAAGGATTACCTATAGATCAGTCTCTATGTAATCTATGAAATATTTACTGTGTGTTTAGAAGTCAACTGGCACTGTTAGGCTCTGTGTCTCGCTCCCAACTTTTAAGCAGAGGTGGTATTCAGCCAGTTCTGACCAGTTCTGGAGAACTGGTAGCAGAAATGTTGAGTAGTTCGTAGAACCGGCAAATACCACCTCTGACTGGCCCCACCCCCCATCTATTCTCTGCCTCCTGAATCTCAGCTGATAGGCTGGGTCTTCTTTTGTTGCCCTACACAGGAGAACGGAGCTGGAAAGCAGGTTAGTGGGGTGGGGAGGAAATGGGATTTTGCAGTATCTTTCCCCTGCCATGCCCACCAAGCCATGCCCACAGAACCAGTAGTAAAAGAATTTGAATACCACTGTTGCTTTTAAGTTCTAGGAAGAACATTTGCAGTTAGGAGGGCATGTGATATGGATGGTAGCAAAACAGCTGCCAAGATAGGAGCTTGTCCAGTCACAAGATGGTAGGAAAGCAAACTGGTATGGAATATGCTTTACAGGTAGTCCTTGACTTCCGACCACAACCGAGCCCAAAATTTATGCTGCTAAGTGGGACATTCGCTCAATGAGTTTTGCCCCATTTTACGATCTTTCTTGCCACAATTTGTTAAGTGAATCCCTGTAAATCAATGGTGGGATTCAATTTTTTTTAAACTACCGGTTCTGTGGGCGTGGCTTGGTGGGCAGGGCAGCGGAAAGATACTGTAAAATCTCCCGTCAGAGGTGGGATTTGCCGGTTCTCTGAACTCCTCAAAATTTCCGCTACCGGTTCTCCAGAACTGGTCAGAACCTGCTGAATAGCACCTCTGCTGTAGATGTTTAAACTACTAACATGGTTCTTAAAGTCCACCTGGTTTCGCCATTGTCTTTGCTTCTCAGGAGATTGCAAAAGCGGGTCGCATGACCTTGGGAGACGGCGACGGTCATAAATTGGAACCACTTGCCAAGCATCTGAATTTTGATCACGTGATCACTGGGATGCTGCAAAGGTTGTAACTGTGAAAAGCGGCCGTCAGCCCGTTTTTTTTCAGTGCCATCGTAACTTTGAATGGTTGCTAAATGAACTGTTGCAAGTCGAGGACTGCCGGCATTTGAAAGAATCCTCAGTTTTTCAGCTCAGCAAGTAGGCCAACCAACTATCGGACTGTGAGTACCCATTTGTATTTACGGAGAAGGCATATGCGATCAGTCTAGAGCCCTCCAATGCTAGGATGTAGTGAGATCCTTGAGACAATTCCATCTTGTCCTTTGAAATAATGCAATTATTGAACCCCTGAGCATGAACAAGGGGTGCATTTCTATGTGGGCATCTTTTGACAGGGCAATTATTTCCCCCCCTGCTCTGTCCCTATAGAAAGCTCACATACCTGGGAAGTCAGCGTTGAAAGTCTTCCATGCAAACACTCAGGCCAAGGGTAAATTATTACTTCCCTTCTCAATCCATCTAAGAGTTCTGGGGATTTTCCACCACAGTGTCATAGCTGAGGGAATTTTTTTTTTTTCAAAGGGTAGCAGAATCTCCAGCGGACAGATCTTAGAGCTGATAATCGTGGCGCTTGATTAGCTCGACTAAGGAGGCTTCTGGCAAAAGCTTAACTGGAGATTTGCTTCTCTCTGGATGGATATTTTAGCTCCCTTTCAACAGATGGAAGCTTTCTCCAGGCTTGTTCGGAAAAATCCATTTTTCAGCCAAATACAGAAGGGATGATAATAGTTTTTTTTAGTACTGAGAGCAATATAACCACAACATTTGGACGAATAGGCTGTCTCAATGAGGATTAGTGACCCTTTAGTAATATCATCTCTACTATATTTTAGCATAAATACATGTTTTATACTTAAATATGTATGTATTCTTACTCTGTCCGATATCTTGGTGTTATAATATCCAAGTATTTTAAGGTTAATTAATTGCTGAATTGAAAGCAATTTTACCCCCTAACAAATCATCAAACAGAATTCCTAAATGCAAAATGTTAAAATTATAACGTGGCATAAGCAGAAAACCTCATTTAGTATTTTCTTATAAAGCCATATGTATAATCTCAGGTTATAGCTTTTTCAGTAAAGGACTCTTGTTTACCCCAATGATTGTTTTAAAATATTTTGTTTAGTCATGCTTGTTTTATAACAATGTAGTTTTTTTTATAGTTATGTAGTTTTTAAAATGGTTTTTATAGCCATGTAGTTGCTAAAGTAGAAAAAAAGCCCTCTTATTTATCACTAAAAACTGTAGATAGCAGAAAGAAAGAAAGAAAGAAAGAAAGAAAGAAAGAAAGAAAGAAAGAAAGAAAGAAAGAAAGAAAGAAAGAAAGAAAGAAAGAAAGAAAAGCATAGCATAGCAATATATCCTTAACAATGAGAAGAAAACATTTCACTAAGTTCAGCTTACTATAAAAAAGTGAGGAAATATTCAAGTTGCAATCCCTACACAACACATTCCCCCAAAGTCCTCACAAAAGGGGCCATCAAAGTTCATTTTAAATAATTAAATGTACAGCATTTCAGGTTTGCAGGTTAAAAAAAAGAATCAGTGTGTTTGACAGCTCACATGGATTGCCTGTCTATGTCTCTTTAAAGCAGCTGTGTCTTTTCCTGGGACTGCAAAATAGCATCTGCAGCTATAGCACAAACTAGGGAAAAGAGTTGGTGGTTTCCTGCCAAGACTCATTCTCACTTTTAAAAATTATGTAAGACCCCAAAAGAGCTTTTGTTTGTATTTATCAATATTTATTCTATTAAAAATTAAAATTTATTAAACCATATACAAATAACAACATTTTATATATAATTTTATTAAAACATTTTAAAAAGGAAGATTAAAAACTAATACTAAAAGCTAAAGACTACAATGTAAAGTAAGAAAAGAAAAAGAAAGAAATCAAAGAGAAAACTAAAAGTTCAAGAAAGAAAAAAAATGAAAGAAAAATAGACAAGAAAAAAGAAAGCAAACAGTGGCTTCCCATCTTCTTTACAACTGTTATTAAAATATAAATTTACCTCTTACTCTATGGTTGCAATATGTAACATTCTTTTTTCTACCATCTATCTTGTCAAATCATCAAAACATGAACCATAAGTTTATTTTTAAATTTTTCATGCAAAAAGTCCATGCTAAGTTTCCAATTAGCAATAAACATAGATACTGTCTTTTCTTTGATCCAAGAAGTCAATTTAGCTATCTCAGCAAGTTCCATCATCTTCACCAACTTTTCCCCCATTGTGCCTAATGCCAAGCCTTTCCATCTTTGTGTATACAGTAAACTTGCTGCAGCTGTTGTATATAAAAACAAGTACCATGACTTTTTTCCTCAACTGTTTGTCTATCAATCCCAAAAGAAAAATATCTGGTCTCAGTTGGATATTAATCTTTAAAATCCTCTGAATTAGCGTGGGTATCAGTATCTATTTTTTTCTAGTTCTTTTATATGAGCACCCAATGTGATAACATGTCCCTTCTTCACATTTCCAGTATAAATTTCAAATGCCTTTATGAACTCTCTGGTAACACATATATACCAATGCATTAAAATTCTCTTTAAGATTATAATTTAGTGTAAATTTCAATCATTTCAGCCACCTATATCCCCATGATTCCATTTGTATATTATAACCAATAAATTTTAGCCCACTTTATCATAAATTCTTTCACTTGTTCTTCTTCCATTTCACATTACAATAAAAGTTTATACAAATTTCCTTACATGTTCATCATTTGTACACAATTCTGTTTCAAACTTAGTTTTACAATGTTCAAAACCATAAACTCTTTTGTCTACTTTAAATCTTTCTAGTAACTGTAAATAGGAGAACCATTGATAATTATATCACTCTACCTTCTTCTCTTGATTTTATTTTACATTCTTTTTGACAAAGTCTAAACTCTCATGGTAAGTTAGCCATTTCTGTTTGTCTATTATTTTCCTTGCTTGTTGTGCTGAGAGCCAGAGTTTTCAGGAGGTCTATAGGGGGCATGCATAAGCGCACCAACGTGCCTACCGTCCCTGTCCTATTGTTTCTCTTATTCTTCTTTTATTTTTCTTATATGTACCCATTTCATGTATTCACAACTATGTATATACATTTATACTTATTATCTTGTAAACAATTGGCAAATCAAATAAATAAAATAAATAAATAATATATATTCAATATTCTCAATAAGGCACATTCAAAATAATGATTTGTTTAAAAAATCACATTAACCTTGACGTTGTTGTCCCATAAATATCCATGCCACCCAAAAGACTTCAGGTTTCCAGCAGCACCCACTCTTTCATCCAAACCAAGCACACAAGCTGAAAAAATATCATTTCAAATAAGATAAACCCAATCCTCCTCTTTCTTTGCGTCTTGTGACAACTTATATTTAATTCATGTTTTTTCCCCTGCCATTCAAATTTAGATGTATCTTTCTGCCACAGTCTAAATGGTGCATCAGCTGTCAAAAGAGGTATTTCTGAAACAAAAACATTACTCTAGGCAAAACATTCATTTTGATAAAGTGAGGTTGGGCATGAAAAACTGGAACTGTGGTGGAAGGCTGCCACTCCCGTCCTGCCACTCCCGCCCCACCTCCACCAATGTCAACTCTCTTATTGCCAACATCCCACCTTCTGTCTCTGCTGCAGCCCCACTCTCCTCTGACACCCTGCCACTGCACCGCCTGCTGCCATCCCACCAATGATAGGATTCTTTTTTTTTTTACTACTGGTTCTGTGGGCGTGGCAGGGGAAGGATACTGTAAAATCTCCGGTCAGAGGCGCTATTTGCCAGTTCTCCAAACTACTCAAAATCTCCACTACCAGTTCTCCAGAACTGGTCAGAACCTGCTGAATGCCACCTCTGCATCCCACCAGCTGCCATCCCACCAGTTACCACCCCACCCACCAATGTCACCAATGCTGGCAAGACAAGGATAGCTGAAGGGCCAGATGTGGCCCATGGGCTATAAAATGCCCAGATCTATGATAAGGAGTCTGAAGGCTAAATGCTACAATAAACAGTTAAGGGGACTAGGTGTGTCTAACCTAGAATTAGAGATGACATGATTGCTATCTTCTAGTATAGGAGGGGCTGTCAAAGAGAAGACTATTCTCAAAGATTCTCCCAAGCAGCTTGAGGAAAGGACAAGAAGCAATGGATGGAAACTTGCTAAAGAGGGATCTTAGGCTAAGTTTCCTGGCAATGAGAACACTTGGAACAGCTTGCCTCCCAGAGTTGGGGAGGCTTCATCAGTGGAGGTTTTCAAGAAAAGATTGGACAGCCATTTTTTACGGGATGGAATAAGATCTCCTGCCTTGGGCAGAGGAATTGAGCTAGAAGACCTCCAAGGTCCCTTCCAGCCCCAATATGATTCTATTTATTTGGCAAATTTAGATACTGCCCACCTCACTCACAGATGTGTAAATAATCTATGCTTTTTTATGGCTTCGTTGTCCGTTAATACAGAACCTCTTTTTTTTTGTATAATTTCAATATCATTTTCTTTTTCTTTTCATAATTTTGTGCCAATCACTTGCTTGGTTTGTTTGCCAACTCATTTTTCTCCATGTGTTTTTCTTGATTAAAAACTGAATCCAGCAAAACAGGGTTCCCTCTGTCCTATTTTATTTATTTATTTATTTATTTGATTTGTCAATTGTTTACAAGATAATAAGTATAAGTATACACATAGTTATGAATACATGAAATGGGTACATATAAGAAAAATAAAAGAAACAATAGGACAGGGACGGTAGGCATGTTGGTGCGGTTACGGTAGGCACGTTGGTGCGCTGGTAGGACCAGTGCAGGCAACTAATTAATTCAGTCTCAAGCTACCGGTGCACAATGTTCTCCAGACCTTTCCCATTGCTACTATTTTCAGCCAAAGCAGTGGTGGGATTCAATTTTTTTTAACTACCGGTTCTGTGGGTGTGGCTTGGGGGGCATGGCTTGCTGGACGTGGCAGGGGAAGGATACTATAAAATATCCATTTCCATCCCACTCCAGGGGAAGGATACTGTCAAATCCCCATTCCCTCCCCACCCCACTAACCTGCTTTCCAGCTCCATTCTCCTGTGCAGGACAATAAAAGAAGACCTAGCTGATCAGCTGGGACTCGGGAGGCAGAGAATAGATTGAGGCGGCTCAGAGGTGGTATTCTGAACTACTCAAAATTTCCGCTACTGGTTCTCCGAACTACTCAAAATTTCCACTACTGGTTCTCCAAACTACTCAAAATTTCTGCTACTGGTTCTCCGAACTACTCAAAATTTCCGCTACTGGTTCTCCAAACTACTCTGACCAGAACTGGTCGGAACTTGCTGAATACCACCTCTGAGCCAAAGTCAATGTGGAGTAGCTGTATGACGGGGGAAAGAAAATTAGGAAAAGGGCAGGTTATCCTTTCTTTCCTGTAATTTTTCATGCATTATCACTTTTCTCAGCTAGAGAAAAATGATTAGATAGAGTCAAAATCAACACCACATGAACCTTAGCTTTCAAACAAACCCACTGCTGCTCTGACCTCTGTAGAGTCCCCACAATTTTTTCTTAGTCTAGTCCACTATTCCAAATACCTAACTTGACAACCTGAATTTCTCACAGGCTGAGCAGGCTGATACTCCAGAGTTACATGCAGCTTCTGAATGATTGTGCATGCATGTGCATATGCATATGGGCACATATCTTAAAGTTTCCCTCAAATCTTAATTGGTGAAGATTGATGATAGGGACTTTTCCAGTTTTGAGGAAGGAAATACACAAAACCCCCTAAAGTAGAATTATCTTAGTAGAACATACATTTATGTAGAATCTCTAAGCCTATTCCTATAACCTGGAAACCCTAAAGGTCCTGGCCCTGCGTGCATATGTCAAATGAACGTTGCCTTAGAAATACAGAACAAAGCAAACTTGGTTATCTTCATGATCACCAATTAACTTTGACTATTCAGTCTGTACACAGAAGAAAACCTGGTACATCAAACTTAATGAGCAGCAGATTAAAGGAAAAATAGCTATATCTTGTAGTATAAGCTCTGTATGGGAATAGGTCATTCCCAGAAGCAATGTTTATTGCCATCATGGGTTCCTTTGTACTTCGAACTACAGCTACTCTTTAGGCCAACCTGATATTCTAATTCTTCATTGCCCAGACCCAGGTTTTGTCTCTGCTATCTTGGACATCTCAGCCTTGATTCCAAGTGGTTTTGGCTTTTGAATTCTGGACTGATTTAATGCCTGTTTTTCTGTGTGCTCTATGGCCATCAGTAACCTTTGTGGGAATTTGACCTCAATCTGTGTAATGCACATTTACTACTGTCAATCCTGACTCGGGACAGAATAATATGTTCCTACAACGAATTCAGGTTATGTACATATGATGTAATAGTCCATATATAAAGGTCTGGCAAATGGATTGAAAGTTTCATCACTATTTTGAGAATAATTACATGGAAAAGGTCACTCCGGTGAGTTTACAAGGGCTCCTTATTACAACGGGAGGATAGAATCCCAAGGAGATAATGCAGGACTTCAGACCTCCACTTGTTAGACTCATGTGAGTAATACTTCCAAAGAATGAAATTTTACATTAAAAAACCCCCAGTCTATTAATGTCTTCATTCTTTAAAAGCCTTAAATTGGTTTTGGAAAAAAAATACTAGTCTCTCTGTTTCATTCTGGTTAATTAAATCCCAAGCCAAGAATGGAGTAAATAACTTTATCATGCCTTCAGGAATGTCCTTTCTATGATAAAAGGAAGAAAACGCCCTCCCCTTCCACAGTTCAATACGAAAACACTGACATGATAGGAATTTTACCTCTGGTTTGGTGGAGATCATGCCATCCCTTGTCACTGTAGAGATGGTCACAACTCTTATGCCTTGGGCAGGATGATAAATGACAAATTCAAGCTTTCTCAGAGGTCCTGAAGAAGGTTGCAAGAATTGGGTATGTCTAGTTTAATGAAAAGAACTAAGGGTGACAAGATGGCAGTGCTCCAATATCTAAAGAAGAGCGGGGTCAAACTATTTTCCAAAGCACCTGAGGGTAGGACAAGAAGCAATGGATGGAAACTAATCAAGGAGAGAAGCAACCTAGAATTAAGAAGAAATTTCCTGACAGTTAGAACAATTCATCAGTGGAACAACTTGCCTCCAGAAGTTGTGAATGGTCCAACGCTGGAAGTTTTTAAGAAGAGATTGGATAGCCATTTGTCTGAAATGATATAGGGCAGGGGTGTCCAACCTTGGCAACTTTAAGACTTGTGGACTTCAACTCCCAGAATTCCTCAGCCAGCAAAGCTGGCTGAGGAATTCTGGGAGTTGAAGTCCACAAGTCTTAAAGTTGCCAAGGTTGGACACCCTGATATAGGGTTTCCTGCTTGCACAGCGGGTTAGATTAGAAGACCTCCAAGGTCCCTTCCAACTCTGTTACTCTTATTAAGTCAATTTTGAAAGTCCTTAGCTATAAGAATGAGGAAATATTTAAACAAGATAATGTATCTTAGAGTGAGACATCATTTGAATATTTTGAGCTTCAAAAATATTATGTCTAAATTTGAGGCACCCTTTGATCTTGAAGATCAGACCAAATGCCACTGACCCACCACTACCACCATCTGACTGGCCCTTCTCTGTCTGGTCTGTATTTACTTCTCTGTATTTACTTCCATGCACAAGAGTAATTTATGCATTCCAGAAGGCAGGATGGAAATCTTGGATGGGAATGTTTCACAACAGCTCATTGGGCAATGAAGGAAGCCTGCAGGAAGCCTAAGGCAGGGGAGATATATAGTGAGAGAGTACATCTGAGGAGAAATGGGGTATAGCAAAGGGGCCCAAGCAGGGGAAGAAATTTCCTGAGTTAAAAAGGGGATGAAGAATATGAAACATGCTGAGAAGTAGAGTGGATACACCCTTGCCTCTCCTCTAACAACTGTAGCATGTCTCCAGGACTGTTCTTATTAGGTACTTTTGTGGGAAAGAGGGATAGAAATAGGAAGGTGCAAATAATGCACCGGAAATGTAATTTACAAACCTAGAAAAGACAAATATCTACCTCTAATATCAGACCGTTCTTTATAAAAGAAATCGTTTTTGCAACCTTCTTCTTCTTAACCAACATTCTAGAAAATGTTTACAAGAAAAGGAAGAAAACTAATAAGTTCACGTCACGAAAACATGAGATTGGAATAATGTGAGGTATTTCGGATGGCGCAGTCTGGGGTTTCTCCCATGCAGAAAGCTGGAACTCACATTAGGGGTTTATTTGGGGGGAAATTCATGTCCTTCAAACAGTTTCACAATAATATTTAGGCACAATGGGCTTTAAAGAGTTCTGGGGTTGCATCCAAACAGTTTCTTTGCCAGAAACCTGAGAGGAGTGTGCTGTATGAAAAGAGGCCCTTAATGTTCCAACTAAATCTTTTATTAAAGCACTTCTTCTGATGAACACTTTTTATTAATTCTATAATTAGCATATTAAAAGGATAAGCTTTCATGAGCTGCAGCCCACTTCGTCATATGCCCACATCCGCTGGCTAGACTGAAGTAGAATTTAATAAATTAAGGAAATGTGAAGAACTAACACAGTTCTCCTTTGACAATTTGGAGTTGTCTTTACTGTGAAAGATATGAACTGTGCCATAATCACATTTGTCACACTTGTGAGCCAGAAACTGGGAAATTAATCCCTTTTGTTCTTTTTGTAGAGCAAAAGAAAATATTATGGCAGGCAGGCAGGTAGGCAGGTAGGCAGGTAGGCAGGCAGGCAGGAAGGAAGGGAGGAAAGAAAGGAGGGAGGGAGGCAGGGAGGCAGGGGGGGGAAATGTTGATTGTCTATCACTTGGGAACCAGCAATTGATATATTCATCTAGTAGATTTAGAGATTCCCCGATAAAAATACTGCTTGCTCCTATGCTTCTATATATGGGATCAGGGAGATGTAAGTTTTAACTCTGTCTTAGGCACAACATGCAACTGGGTGGTTTTGAGGTTGTCATTCTCAAACAGCATAGAAATTGCAATGGCAAACTGTTATGTTGTGGGAAAGACGACTCGAGACCAGTTAATCTTTAGTTGCTTTTAATTTTCTCTCTGGAACTGAACAACAACGGAGCCGCGGCAGCCTCTTTTATAGCGGCTGCTCACGGCTCTCGGCCAATGACGGCTATTCAAGTTTCCCGCCGTCCGGCCGGACCAATCAGAACAGAACATTCAAATATTCAAATATACAACACAAACCACTGCTGAAAATCTTGCCAAGGAAACTGCGGGGATTTGATGACAGGAATCAAGACTTATTCAAAGGCTCACACAAGTATTCTTTTCTTGTTAGGCTCTTAAAAGATCTGTCAGTTACAAGGTGGGGACAGGACCAGCCAAAATTGTTTCACTGAAAGAATTAACACAGGAGAGAATCCTCTATTTGCAGGTGGAATTTCAGGGGAAACAAAGATTTATATTCAGAAAGCTTTGCTTCTTTTCTATAAGTTTGAGTCAACTCTAGTCATGTTAAAAGATTTTGTTTGGGAAAAGTTCTAAATTTTTGAAGTGGTTTGGGTTGTTTATCCAATTTATTTTTTAATTCTCAGTGAGCGATACACAAGAGAGGGAGTGGAAAAACCACTCTGCTGCTTGGCCTGTTGAAGACTTTAAATCACTTCTAAACATTTATAAGCTAAAGCTTTGTTTGTTCTAGTTTATAAGAAGAGTTATGCATTCAATTTCTCTGACCTAACTTGCGTGGTTTGCAGAGTTCGACATACCTGTAACTTTCCACTTTACAACAGGAACCCAGCTAAAGTAAATTGCATCTGCAATTACCATATTTAAGGGAAAATTAATATCACATAAAGGTATCCAGTAACTTTAATTAATGGGTCAAGTGGAAAACTCCTGTTTCTATCTTATTCTTCAGTTATAACGCCAATGGAGAACTTACAAAACTCAGTACGTGCGTTTTGGTCTAAAAAGGTATCAGTACTACAGTCCTAGGCATATTTAGTAGAAAGTCAGTCTCTGTAAGAAAGAAAATATGAGTTTATAACATTGCGTCTCATTCTACTACTAGACTACAATAGGGAGCAATGGCTTGATTAAGTCCGTGCAACAGATAAGCCAGACTCATTGCCAGCAGAAACCAAATGCCCACTTGGCTGAAGTTACCATATAAACACTACAAATACAAAGAGAGGCAGTGTGGTGCAGTAGTTAAGGCAGAGAAACTGGAGAGACTGTGAGTTCTAATGCTGCTTTAGGCATTAGGTGACCTTGGGCTGGCTGCTCTCTCTCACCCTTAGGTAATGTGGCAAAGGCACCCACAAAATAAGTAAATAAAAAGAATCTGCATAAAGATTTTAACAACACACTCCTATGCAGTTTCTATTGAGAAACAAGTCCCTTAACTCAATGAACTTAGGACCACTCACTGGGTAAGTATTGCAAGATAGCCTTACTAGTTTTATGGTAGCCAAAAGTCAGGAAAAGTCTAACGCTAACAACTTTTATTATATGACATAAGCTTTTGTGAGCTTTGGCAGCCCACCAAAGCTTATGTCGTATAATAAAAGTTGTTAGTCTTGAAAAGGTGCTGCATTCTTTTTCTGATTTTTAACTAGATAGTTTATCTACTTGCAACGTAACCCATCACACAGAATTGCAAAGATTCAGTGAAGGATGGGAAAAACTTGTACGCTCTCATAAAATCCTTGGAGAAAAGATGGAATATAAAATGGAATCAATGCAGCAGCGAACCTTTAAATGTGCTGTTCAGGAGAATCCCATGCTGGTACTCATCAGGAGCTCTTATATTTGTAGTTAAGCTACTTCTGTATAATGAATGACAAGTAATATGAATAAAAGCTATGCAAGGCAACGGCATAGAATATTTAAGGCATGAACTAGATTGTGTATAATGTATATTAATGTATACATCAAGAGGCACAAAAAGTAAATCTAAAGTGAAAAGTTCTTTGTAAACTGTTCCCCTTTCTATTTTTATCGTGCTTGATGCCTATTTATAGCAATAGCACTTAGACTTATATACCACTTTGCAATTCTTTACTGCCCTCTCTAAGCGGTTTGCAGAGTCAGCATATTGTCCCCAACAATCTGGGTCCTCATTTTACCAACCTGATGGAAGGCTGAGTCAACCTTGCTCTGGTCAGGATCGAACGCCTGGCAGTGAGCAGTGAATTAGCCTGCAATACTGCATTCTAACCAGTGCGCCACCATAGCGCATCGGCTTGGTAATCACTGTATTCCCTATCCTTACGGAATATCCTTTATTTTCCAAAACTGACTTGGCAATAGAAGCATTGCCCTTGCTTTTGTTTCGCTTCATGATATCATGTAGCCAACTCTTATAGTTATATAGCATCAATTTGTTTATTTGTTCAGGGTTAACATGATTATCCATGAAAAGCCCAGGGACAGTGATATTCTGTAGGACAATGCTACAAAAGCATGCCTAGGAATGGGCAAATTTTCATCATCATTCAGTGTAATAGGCTAGAGCATCTTCTGCAAATATTGATGGTCTGGCAAAGTGGCAATCCATTCCTAAGCAATTCAGAGTCTTAAAATGAGCAGCAAGACCCTCCCACTCTTCAAATTGGTAGTTAGAGCAGATGATACAGACATTGTGTGATCCCGATAAGCCACATTAGTTAATTTTACTGCCATATTTAGCAATGATGGAAGTTTAGGGGCATTTCTCAAGAATAATTCAACATAACACCAATAGTCAAGATATACCCAAGGCTTAAATGAATTACTGTCAACGAGAATGTAACTTCTTGCCTTCATTCTTGTGTCCATGTTATTTAGCAGAACGAAAAAAGGACCAAACAACAATGTAGGTAGTCTTCGAGTAATGACCACAGCTGGGAGCAGAATTTCCATTGCTAAGCAAACTACATTGAGTAAGTCACACCTAAGTTTACAACTTTTCCCCCCAAGGATGTTAAGCAATTGTTAAGTGAATGATGCAGTTGTTAAGTTAATCTGGCTTGCCCCATTGATTTTGCTTGTTGGAAGCTGGATGCAAATGACCCTGGGTTGTTGTAATCATCATAAATACATGCGGATTGCCAAGTGTCTGAATTTTGATCACATGTCCATGGAAATGGTGCTACGGTCATAAATGTGAGAACCAATCATAAATTACATAAATTTATAAATTACTTTCCTCAGCATCATTGTAACTTTGAATGGTTGCTAAATGAATGATTACAAATCAAGGACTTCCTGCAGGGCAGAGGTCTCCAAACTTGGCAACGTTAAGACTTGTGAACTTCAACTCCCAGAATTCTCCAGCCAGCATAGCTGGGAGTTGAAATCCACAAGTCTTAAAGTTGCCAAGTTTGGGTACCCTTGCTGTAGGGAAACACAATCTATTCATGACATGTGTGTATTCGTGACATGCCAGGGTGTGTAGAGATTCCAAATTTAATGCAAGTGCAGACAGTGGTGGGATTCAAATTGTTTTTACCACCGGTTCAGTGGGTGTGGCTTGGTGGGCATGCTTTGCCTAACGCCAGGGTGCAGGTTTCCCCATACCAGCTGAGACCTGTAGCGCCAATCAACTGAGAGGGTAAAGAAGAGAAAAGTACAGGGGCAGGTAGAAGGGCCGATCCTGCACTTTTCTCTTTTTCCTCCTCTCAGCTGATTGTCAGCTTTTTTTTTTAATACCGGTTCGTGTGAACCGGTCTGAACCGGTAGCATACCATCCCTGGGTGCAGAACTTGGTACATGCTATTTTTTATCTTCTCTATTACTTCAAAATGGGTGGGTCCCAGATCTATTTTGTAACCACTTCATCCTCAGAGGGAATGTGATTTCTAGATCCTGAAGAACCTGCACATTCAACTCTATCAACTCCATTCCTAGTTCATTGGAATCTCTCCTGTTGATGAAGCAGTGCTTCGCGTTCAGCAACAAACTAGAGGATTAGAATGTGTACAAGAAAAATATTTCACATTTTATGGGATGGAAGGCAATGCTCAGAATAAACAACAGAGTGAAAGGGGTGATATGATGGGAACAGCCTGAAGGATATTTGCTGACTCTCATAAAAATAAAGGGAAGGACAAAATGCAAAAGTTATGAAAATGCTGGAGAAAATAATGTGATACCCTCATTCCAGGGTGTTTACAAAGCAATTACATGTGCATATGGCATGCTGTACACCTTTTCTTGATGAGTATGGCTTATTCCATTTACAATAAAGCATACAGTGGAAATTTCCACTATTACTCTCTAGCCAACTCTAGCTTTTAACCCTAAATATCCCAAGCTTCTGTGATTCTTCGTTGCACTGCAAAATGGACTCTCTTCAATAATGATAATAACTTATAATGGTCTTCATTTGACTTCTGCAGATGACTAATCATAACATAATCTTTTCCACAATTTTTTAAAACTGAAACATGCTCAGCTGAACCAGTTTAGCTACTTTTTGCATTTCTTTCATTGCTGATTTGTGGTTTTCATACCCACTAAAAGATACTTTATCTAAATCTTGTCCCCAGGAAAAGCTGGTTGGAATAAATGCAGCAAAAAAACCTTAGTGAGATTGCCTCCTAAACAAAAATGCTGCTGTGTTGTTCACAGATGTTACAATACAATTACTGTGTTTTTTATAGGACTAAGTAGAATTTTATATAAATAGTACTTGTAAGACTTAGTAAGACCGATCAAAAACAGTAAAAAGGAGCTTTATGTTCAGAGGCAATATGCTATAGATTACTACTAGGTGATGGGAAAGACTTGCAGAATAACAGAGTTGGAAGGGACCTTAGAGGTCTTCTAGTCCAACCCCCTACTCAAGCAGGAAACTCTATACCAAGGGTATCAAACTAGATCCCGTTGCGGGCCGTATCAGAATTTTGTTTGTCCTTGGGGGAGGGTTTGAGGGCGTGGCCTGGTCATCATGGCTGACAGGGTGGGCGTGGCCAGGGTGGGCCGTGGAGGCATGGGCTAGTCCTTCATTGTTTCCAGGCCTATTGTGGTCTCGATCCAGTTCACAGGCTGCGTGTTTGATACGTCTGCTCTATACCATTGCAGACAAATGGTTGTCCAATCTCTTCTTAAAACCTCTAGTGTTGGAGCACTTACAACTTCTGGAGGCAAGTTGTTCCATTGATTAATTATTCTAACTCTCAGGTTAGAATTCTAGGTTGGATCTTCTCCTTGATTAATTTTTATTCATTGTTTCTTGTACTGCCTTCAGGTGCTTTGGACAATAGGTTGACCCCACCCTCTTTGTGGCAGCCCATCAAATATTGGAATACTAGTATCATGTCTCTCCTATTCCTTGTTTTCATTAGTTATTACTTAATTCCTGCAAACATTTTTCATATGTTTTATCTTCTAGTACCTTAATCATCCTTGTTAGAAAGGGAACTATTGATCTCACTTGTGACTTATACTGTACTTCATCCATACATCCCTAAAGGGATGTAAAGCTTGACTGCCCTACTGTTAAATTGACATTATGATGGTTGGATGACTCTAGAACATGCTCTAAGTTGCTAGTACAAATATGACCTTAGGCACTAATGTTGTGCTATTGGGTAGCAGAATGTGGATTAGAAGAACTTCTCCTCTGACCCAGACTTCTCAACGATCATGTTTTCCCAAAGCTCTTTCTTAGAAAACAAAAATGCCAACTAATGAGAATGAGAATCGAGGGGGATCCCATTATGATCCATTGCTCAGATCAGGTAGTGTGATGACCCAGGGCATGGCACAAAGGCAACACAGTCAGATAAGCAATAGGAGTCCCTTTATTATCTCCAACTTTGCCCCCAATGTCCAGGTTCGCTTCAGACTGGAGAAAAACTCTCCCAGGAACAGCCTTTAACTGTAGAAAATTCAGTCCAAAACAAGGTACACACAAACTGTAACTTAAAATCCAAACAAATCAAACTGAAGTAATTAGTTTGGCAGGGCAGGAGCAGGAATTTCAAACTTGAAAGCATGGCAAAATTCATACAGTTGGGAAGACGCCAGGAACGCAGATAAGCCATGACGATACAAGATAAAGTCACGTTTGCTCCCAACAGCTTTGCTGCACACAGCTTGCCTTTTTTATACACTGTGTTCCCAGCTGCATCTAATGAAGGGAATCAGGGCCCTTTCCTCCCCACGCAATCTACATTGGTCTCTTCTCCATTCCTCTCTGCATGCCCTAGGATGAAGAGGGGGTGGGCCTGGGTCTTCCTCTGAATTCCCTCTCCCTTGTTCTATCTCTTCCCTGCTCTGCCCAGCCAGACTTTGCCCTTCTCCAGTTTCTTCCACAGCCAATGGAGCCACACTCCCATTCCCTGTCAGCTGTTCAGCTTCCTTCTCTGAGTCACATTCCTACAGGGGCATCATTGGTAGAGGTAAAAGTTGAAACAGAACTAATTCTTCTAACTTCTTGGGCCACAAACTCAAATAACCTATCCTTGGGCCCTAAGCAGTGTTGTTGATGCCAATTATGGACATAAAGAGCTGAATGGTAGAGGTGACCCAGATTGCAGGGTTAGGCTCCCAAACTCCCTAAACTTACTTGGGCATCAGAACCCTTTGAATGAGCCTGGGAAAGGCTGATTATTGGAACTTATACTCCACTTTGAGAAACTGACCTGTTTCCCTAGATATATTAACCTCCATCTGGACTTGCCAGACTGGACTTGCAAGACTCTTCTCGTATCTAATGTAGCCTGTGTTGGTTTTAAGTAAGGTTGGACCATACTTTGACTATAATATCACAGGAGGGCTAAATTACAAGCTTTCAACCTTGAGAAGGGCTATCTGCATCCTCAACTTCTCCCCATGTCTCCACAGAATACAAGACCAAGCAGTAATGCATTCCAATTCTCATAACCTCAAACAAAAACTCAATAATGGCAAAGAATCCTGGAATGTAAAAGAGGAGAAATGTGTTTCTTTTTCCCTTCAATTACTCCTAAAATATCTCTTTAACAATTATAAGAAAAGAGTTAGGCAGTCCTTAACTTTTTTTTTAACTCTTCCCCACTTTGGTATAGTACAAGGGTGTCAAACTCAAGGCCTGGGGGCTGAGATCCGGCCCATAGGGCCGCCCTGGAAATGGACTGGCCCATGGTGCCTCTGCCAGCAAAAATGGAGCTCACAAGGGCCATGGGTGGACCTCTGGAGCTCCATTTTTGCTGGCAGAGGGTTGCAGGAGGCCATCACAGTCAAAAACAGAGCCTGGGAGCCCGTTTTTGCTGGCAGGGCACTTGTGCCACCACAGGTGCCCCCAACATGAGTGATGTCGAGCTGGCCATGCCCACCCTGGCCACACAAATCCTGGTCCCCCGATGTCACAACCCTGATGCGGCCCTCAATGAAATCGAGTTTGACACCCCTGGTATAGTATATCACAGTAGTTTCACTTCATTCTTTTTTAAACAAAAAGACTTTAGGCATCATGCAGGGGTTGCTGAAAAGTTAAATGTTATCCCAGTGTCCTTGTTCATTCAGAAATCCATCCCCACATCCCGGTGTTCAAAACACAATCGTGATGCTGCTATGCAACCACTCTTCCATCTAGTTAATACATACATATAATCCATACATATTATTCTGCTACCCTTCAAAAAGACCTCGACTATGTATCAGAATGGTCAAACAAATGGGAACTTCAAATCTCAATAAATAAATCCTCCGTCTTACATATTGGCAAAAAAAATATATCAGAAAATAAAATACAAGCTGAATAGTCAAGACCTTGTTGATGATCCAAACTCTGTCAAGGATCTTGGAGTACTCATTTCAAATTATCTAAGTGCTAGAGCCCACTGTAACTACATAGCCAAAAAGGCATTAAGAGTTGTTAACCTAATCTTATGTAGCTTTTTCTCTGGTAATATCATACTACTAACGAGAGCATACAAAACATTTGCTAGACCAATACTTGAATACATCAGTCTGGAATCCACATTACATATCTGATATTAACACAGTTGAGAAAGTCCAGAAATATTTTACAAGAAGAGTTCTCCACTCCTCTACTCGTTGCAGAATACCTTATGCCACCAGACTTGAAATTCTAGACCTAGAAAATCTAGAACTACGCCGCCTTCGGTCCAATTTAAGTATAGTATATAAAATCATACATTGCAATGTACTACCTGTCAATGAATACTTCAGCTTCAACCATAACAACACAAGAGCAAACAATAGTTACAAACTCAAGGTTAATCGCGCCAAACTTGATTGCAGGAAATACGACTTCAGCAACAGAGTGGTCAGTGTCTGGAATACTCTACCTGACTGTGGTTTCTTCCCCAAACCCCAAAATCTTTAAACTTAGACTGTCTACTATTGACCTCACCCCTTTCCTAAGAGGCCTGTAGGGGGTGTGCATAAGCGCACCAACATGCCTACCATCCCTGTCCTATTGTTTATTTTATTTTTCTTATATGTATCCATGTATTCATAACTATGTTTATACTTATACCTGTTATCTTGTAAGCAATTGACAAATCAAATTAAAAAAAATAGTTCTGCCTGCGAAGACTGGCAGGAGATATTAACCACTTGTTTGCATTCTGATGACATACAGAGCCATAATTCACTATATTAGCTATGGTTTCAACAATGGTTAGGACTCTCCAGATGAACCAGAATCATTATGTAGGTTTGATTAACATATTGAATAATAATAAAATGGCTCAGCATGCATGAGGACCAGTTCAAAGAAAGTAGTTCCACGCAGGACTTTATTTTTTAAAGAAGAAAAATATAATATCTTTCCCTAAATTTCATATCTCAAAATCCAATTCCCTCTTTCTAAAGAGATGTCTTCTTTTACACTGATAGATTCTCTGACAAGCTTACTATCACTGGCAACAGTATTATAGAGATCATAAGAGAATAGATTCCTGTTCCAAAAACGCTAAAATTGTGAATAGGTGACATTCTGAACTGCAAAGCATCCAACTGCATTTATGCTAACATGTTTTATAAATTCAATCTGTGTGGCTAATTCATGCATCCATTCGTTGCGCAGATCCTGAACATGGGATTAATTTAGTAAGCCATGAGGAACATGTTGTATTAACAAAGAGCACAGTCAGATGGCCATGATGCGCCTTGATTGCCTTGATCTGCCAAAAAAAAAGTTTGCTAGCATAAAATTTATAACCAAAATGGACAAGCTGTACTTATAATGAGGCTGAAAAGTGATCCTCTTGCTATTGCTTTAATGCAGAGTAAAATGAGGAAAGTGATCGGTGGATTTCCTGGGCTTTGTTTCCCTTATCACCAAGCAATGTTTATTGGCAAAACAACAAAAACTGCCCATCATTCACTTCATTGTGTGGTAAGGTCAGGCTGAATTAGTACAGGTGGTGACTTTGAATGATGGTTTACAAGTAGCCCACAACTTACAACCACAATTGGGACCAGAATTTAGGTTGCTAAGCAAGGAGGTTGTTCAGTGAAATTACATATATGTCATTCACCCCTGAAGAAAACATAATTGATGAAATTTCCTCCTATGGGCTTACAGATCGATTCCTAGTTAGATGCTGGTACATTGAGATATGATTGGGGTGGGATTCAAATTTTTTAACAACTGGTTCTGTGGGTGTGGCTTAGTTGGTAGGCGTGGCTTGGCGGTCATGTGACTGGCTGGCCAACTCAACATCACTCACACTGAGGCATGCATCTCCTCGCCTGGCCTCTCATGACTGTGTGGATGCTGCAACAGCCATAAGTGTGAAAAACGGTCATAAGACACTTTTTTCAGTGCCATTGTAACTTTGAATGGTCACTCCACACAAGCAAAGTACCAGCAAAGGAGGAAAAAAAAACTCCAGAAATGTTCCTGAGGCAGGAAGTCTAGTCCTGCCAAGAATGTAATAAGGTTTAACGTAGAAGCAGTTTCTGTAAGCAACACCAGAATGTTTCCTTCCTGCCTTCCTTACAGGATTAGGCCAGTAATTTCTTCTAACAACTGGTTCTCCGAACTGCTTAGAATGTTAACAACTGGTTCTAGCGAATAGGTGCGAACCTGTAGAATCCCACCCCTGGATATGATCCCTACAACTTAAATAGAAAGGCCATATACAATAATACACCCAGCTTTTCCCATGCTATTGTTCTCTTATCTGTTGGATCTACAATCCTAAAGTTCTCAACTAACCACGAGCAATGCTCATTTTTTCTTTTCCCTGAAAAGAAGGACATCTGTTTGGGGACCCAGTGGCTGTACTGTCTGGAGTCTTTCTTCAAATCTGCCTAGAAAGTTGAAGACATCCTGGAGCAGATTCAGTAGGGTGAAAGAGGACATGCAAGATTTGTGGAGAGTAAAGTTCCACCCGGTGAATTGAAATTTTGGTCATGTTAACCCATTTCTTGTCATTTCTATTCCTTATGATAATTTGTTTTGTCAACCTGTGACAAACAGGTTGGCTTTCTTTTGAGATCATTCATGTTACACATGTTTACAATGGTGTCTCATCACACTTTCCATCCCCCAAAACAGCCCTTCCTGTGAAGTATCTTTAACATGCCCAGCAGTCTTCTCCACTAGGTGGGAATTGGAACAGAATCTTTCCCTTGAGCAGTCCAACCGATTCAGCTAAACAATCTGCAAATGGGTGTGGTTATAATCTGTGTTCTCCAAAACATGTTTGTTTATCATCTGTCTTATTTTTCCCTTATCTTTTCCTTCCAAAAATCCAAGAGTCAAATACAGTAGGAGAATGTAATCCAGCCATTTTTTCCCCTTACTCTTTCCCTGTTTCTTAAATATCTTTTTTTTTAATTTACAAAAATACTTTATTTCTGGGTTATTAAGGCTATTTTTATTATGGGCTCCATCCCAGTGCTGGCAAAAACCACTGCATTTGACCCTGAGTTCTCACCGGAGGCCTTTTTTTGGGTTTCCTTTCTCCACCCAACTAGTATTTTGTATGTTACAATTTCATGCTCTATTTGTACCTTAATAGATTTTCTTTCTTTCTTTGTAGGTATTATTTTAAGATGTATTTATATTACAGAATAGCACAGAATGCACTTGTATCAAATGCACATAAACAAAAAGAAATATTATTTTTAATTATTAGCAATCCTCTTCTGTATGTACTTTATTATGCTTAATATGTTAAACTGACAAAATTTCTAGTGCTTTAGCTGCAGAAACTGACGGATATGAAAATGTAGTGCGCACACACACAACTGTTTAAATACTTGCCAGACTGTTTGCTGGTGAATTGCCAAGCTGAATTTGAAAAAATAATGAGAGAGAGAGAGAGAGAGAAAGAAAGAGAGAGAGGGGAGAAAGAGAGGGAGAGAGAGAGGAAGGAATGCAGTGCTTTTACTCAAAGGACATGATTAAATTTTTAATGAAGCAAAATCTGTTTGTTTATTGTACAACAATTCTGTGCTAGCAATTAAGACTTTGGAGTGTTTTAAACAAATCTTATAGACTCTGAAGGAAACTGCTGACATCTTCTGGCTACTGAGTGTCGCAAAACAAAATTATTATTGTCAATCCTACACAGTTATGGCTTTGGTTTTGAAAAGTATAATCCTAGATGTAAGTCCTTCTTGGTACCCAACGTTTGAGATTAGCTCACTCTAGAAATGCATACTGTGCCCCACTCCCCATCATTATTTAAGAAGATGGGGGAAAAGGGAGCTTGTCCAGGAAAGCTTTTGATGTTTAGGTTGGGAGATGTATCAATTAATACAATCCTGATAATGTAAGAATGTACAGTATGTAATTGTCAGCTGCACCAGGTAGGCCAGGCCAGGAAATCAGCTCCAGAGGAAGGCTAAAACTACTTATTGAAATGTGTTACAATAACATAATCTTTAAATCTGATTGTGCCTCACCTCTTTCTTCTTTGACTCCGGTGAATCCAGTCACCATCTGTCTGAGTCACTTCCAAATATTATCTTGTCTCTCTGGAATTAAAAAAAAAAAAGTCTTAACCCTTTTTCCTAAATAATTTGTAATAGTTCTTGCATATTTCTGTCAAGCCATTTGCTTATTCTGTACATTAATTTTATTATATTTTACTATATATTTGTGGGGGAGGCATGGCTCAGCAATTAAAGACACTGAGCTTGTCAGTTGTAAAGCTTGGGTTCAGGACCTGAGCATCATTCAACAGGGTGAGCTCCTGTTACCTGCCCTAGCTCCTGCCCACCTAGCAGCTCGAAAGCAGATAAATGCAAGTAGATAAATAGGTACCACTTTGATTTGGAAGGTAACAATATTCTGTGCACCTTGGTGTACAGTCATGCTGGCCACATGACGATGGAAATGTCTTCAGACATCACTGGCTCCAGGGATGGGCTTCAAAAATTTTAGCAAAGGGTTCTCTGCCCAATTGCTGTTGGCGTGGCCTAGTTGGCCTCCTGCACCATGGCAGGGGGGCCTTTTGCCCTCCCTGGACTCCGGAGGCTTTCCTTGAGACTCTGGTAGGGCGAAAACAGCCTCCCTGGGCTCTGGAGTCTCTCTGGGAGCCAGAAACTTCCAGGGGGGGCATTTTTCTCCTCCTCGAGCCTCTGTATGTGCCCTGCACTTACCTACTTCCAAAACAGGCTGCGTGGGGACTCCTGGGAGAGGTGGGTGGGGCAGGGCCAGCTAGGAGTGGGATTTGGGGGTTTTCCGAACTGCAGAGAATCTTAGCTAGGGGCTCTCCTGAACCTCTGGCCAACCCCCAGCAGCCCACCCCTGACTGAGTCCCTCGGCTAAGAAACATAATGTCAGACATGAGTGGACAGGGGAACCTTTACCATATGTTTTATTTTGTTTGATATTAGGGTGGAGGTATGTGGAGGTGTGACAGAATAAAATAAACAAGCTTTTTGCATTTTTATCTGACATAAACGGGATAGGGAAATCATAGTCTACATTCGAGATCTGGGCAATTGGTTTTCTTCATTCAACATGCAGAGTCACACAAGTGAGATCTAAATCTTTCTTGGTCAATGGGAAAGCTGAAGTCAGAGCAATCCATTCTCTAGGAGCTGTCACTTTGAGCAATTTGATGTAGAATATCCCAGGCTTTTACATTCCTTTGTCTTATAATAGTTAATGTCAGCTCTCGGAAGACTTTTAGGAAGCCTCCAGATATCAAAGGACGGAAGAAAAGTTTCTGAAGAAGGAACCATCCAATTTACTGACCTCAATCCCTGCAAATTCAACAGACTTTACTTTGAGCTAAATGAAACAAATATATTAATTTAAGGGAAATGGTGAGAAAAGACTGTCCTAACTATTGTAGCAATAAAGCTCATCTTTCAATATAAATGTACCGGTTCTTTTTTGTATAAGTTACACTAGTGGCCCAGGAACAGAATGTGCTTTCTGCACACAGTCTATCACACTCAAAACATTCCTTTCTCTGCACATGCAGAAAAGAACTTGTTATGTTTGATGCAGATAAAATACAGAAACAAAATCAAAGACGTGTTAAAAAAGCGGGGGGAGGAAGCCAGAGGGGAGAGGAACCCTATAAAAGAAAATTCAGAAAACAAATTAGCTGATATAACATGCAAGAAGAACCAGTAGTCTAGATATTGTTGAGTCTATTGCCGTGATGGTGAACCTATGGCACATGTGGCACGTGAGAGGTAGCCCGGAAGAGCTCCACTGTGCATGCGCACGTGCCGCCCACCCAACAGCTAATTGTTGGGTATGTGGCATGCATGTGCAGGGGGGCGGGGGCGCATGGGGGACATGTGCGTATGTGCAGAGGTCCATGGTGTGCGAGGGGACATGGGGGCCCACGCGCACTGCCTTCTGGGTGTTGGAATGTGACACGAAAAAGGTTAGCCACCACTGGTCTATTGCAAGGAGGACCTTGCAATAGGCGCTAAATGGGATACACATGGAAGATCAACAAAAGTCGTGTTGAGATTTCCTGAAGAAAAAAAAAGAATTTACCAGCACACAAAGAATAGGGAGAAATGATGTAAATCAAGATTGTTGCAGATGACACAATTGCTGAATCCTCATTTTCGCATACAAGCTCCCTCAATAATGCTTTCTTGAAATATATATTCAACAGACTACCCAATCTTATTCAAAAAAACAAGAAGGCCATTTTTTATTTATTTATTTTATTTGGTTTGTCAATTGCTTACAAGATAATAGGTATAAGTAAAAACATAGTTATGAATACATGGATACATATAAGAAACAATAGGACAGGGACAGTAGGCACATTGGTCCTCATTTTCGCATACAAGCTCCCTCAATAATGCTTTCTTGAAATATATATTCAACAGACTACCCAATCTTATTCAAAAAAACAAGAAGGCCATTTTTTTTATTTATTTATTTATTTTATTTGGTTTGTCAATTGCTTACAAGATAATAGGTATAAGTAAAAACATAGTTATGAATACATGGATACATATAAGAAAAATAAAAGAAACAATAGGACAGGGACAGTAGGCACATTGGTCCTCATTTTCGCATACAAGCTCCCTCAATAATGCTTTCTTGAAATATATATTCAACAGACTACTCAATCTTATTCAAAAAAAAAAGAAGGCCATTTTTTTTCCTTTACTCAGTCCGGAAACCTTGCTTATTTTCTTCCACCTGCAAAAGCATGAATAACAAAAGGGGTGCCCTGCTGATTTGAAGCAGCTGCTCTTTGCAGGCAAAAAGTATGGAATGAAAAGAAACATTTCCCGTAAAGAAAAATATCACGGTGGCTCTTGGGGTGTTTTGGATGGAGGCGACCTAGTTGCCTGCTTCATCAATGGCTGTTGTTTTTCAGACTCTGCACCCTGTTGTGTGTCTGTTCGCTGAAATACGTACAGTCTCTTTTGTTTTGCCAAGTGCACTTTGCTTGTTTGCAGTTCAAAGACATTGCGCAGCAAGACACAGTATTTGGTAAGTAATTATAATGGCATATTATTTCGTATTCCCAAGTCAGAGAAAATTCTACTGAAAATACATCCTTGAAATATGGAGTGTTTGCTTCAGTAGAGTTAGCTCTTTTTATTTCAGTCTTAGCAGGGTCAGAGTTGTAGGCTCACATTCTCACCAGGGAGATGAAGTTGCAGAGTTTTCCCTTAAAGATGTCTAGAAGACGAAAACAGAAAAGAATAAGCCTCCCGCTGCTGAACTTTAACGAAAATCATGAAAGCTTTCATGTTTGCATAAGGAAAATATGAAGCATGCTGGGCGTTCAAGCATATCAGTGGATCCATTTACTGAACCACTAGGCCAGCATTTCTCAACCTCAATAATTTAAAGATATGTGGACTTCAACTCCCAGAATTCCCTAGCCAGCATGCTGGGAATTCTGGGAGTTGAAGTCCATCCATCTTCAAGTTATCAAGGTTTGAAATACTGGCCTTGGCATAGCATATTTCTGGCTCTTTTATAAGAGTGTTGAATAACAGGACTGCTTCATAGTAGTTTCCCAGCTATGTCCAGGACAAAATGAATACTGAAATATAGGTTTCTGGTTTCCATTTCCCAAATTCTGCCCATCAAATCCTCGGGTCTTAAAATTATATTTAAACTTATTTTCTTCTGCCTAAAGGTGGCACTAATGTGCTACTAAACCAATCCTCTCTACCATCCTCATGGACAAAAATAAAATTATCAGGCTGAAGAGAATAATAATAATAATAATAATAATAATAATAATAATAATAATAATAATAATACCACCAACACAACAACCTGCTATAATGGTCTTGGGGAAGCTAGCTTTTGACCCTGGGGAGTAAAAGAAAGGAATGATGTGTTTCCTACATAAAGAGAAGGTGAGATATTAGGTCACCAGGATTTGAGTTTTCCAAACGGAAGCCAGCCAACTTTGCCTGAAGATCCATAGCAACATAAAATGCCTGGCAGGATGCTGCCAACATGCATACGTGAAGGTAAGCACACATCAGTACTTCATACACAAAAGATGGGAACTATTGAAAGCCAAGAGAAGAGACACAAAATGAACTGAGCTGCGATTGGAGCTGTAAGTTTTTAATACTTAAAGATGGTGTGCCGTTTTATTAACTGGCTCTGGAGAATGGCATAAAAAGAAGCAAGAACTCTGGTTCTATAACGACACGAGAAGGCTTTAGCTTGGAGGTACCCCTTTGCACACAAAACATAGAAGGGAAAAGCTAATCTTATTTCTCTTCTTAGACCTTAAATCTTAGACATTATTATTACCATTACAATAATTGTTCTAAATCATTCAACTTCACCAAACATCTTTCTTTGAATAGAACACGTTTATCTTTAACATGCGTTGGAAGAAATGTCCATCTGGGTTCAATTCAGTGGTGGGATTCAATTTTTTTTACTACCGGTTCTGTGGGCGTGGCTTGGTGGGCGTGGCAGCGGAAGGATACTGTAAAATCTCCAGTCAGAGGTGGTATTTGCCAATTCTCTGAACTACTCAAAATTTCTGCTACCGGTTCTCCAGAACTGGTCAGAACTTGCTGAATACCACCTCTGGTTCAATTCCAAGTGGGGAAAAAGAGACTGGAAATATGGAAACTGCTTGGAAGGATGGTTTAATGGAGCAAAACCATTAAGCCCATGGTCCTGGAGTTGCTGAACACATGGAGTAGAGAGTGGGATATATTTATACCCGCTCTTGGGCCTTGCAAGAAATGTTTCCTATTGGTTGTCAGACTCCCATGGGGCTTTGCAGTCATAGCTGAGGTTGTCTGTGTTCCAGGCTTGGTTGAATCTTGCTGGTGATGCAATGAAGGGCAATTTCCTATTGTAGCTGAATGCCTTTGCCCTGAAGGATAATCCCATCATCCTGGAGCTGAGGTTTTGTTTTGTAGATAAGGCTGGCCCAGCCTTTTGTCTTGTAAATAAGCTGGCACCAAAATATCTGCTGGGGGCAGGGAGCTGGGGTCTTTTGTTTCCTTTAAGTTCTTTATTTTTTTTAGGGGAAATATTCTGCTTTTTTAATATTTCATTCTTCTAGGAGAGGGGTGAGTGCTAACTTTCTACAACTGTCACTTCATGAAACATTTTAAAATTGGGGGAAAAATTAGAGAAACACAGTTGAATAATATATGCATTATTATAAACCATTTCTAAGCCAAGATTTAGAAATGGGTTTAGCAAACTAATACCAAAAAGCCAGTAAACTAAAAGTCACATTAAAGCAGTAGGATTTAAGAACCTTCCATTGAGGACTTGTATACAGCACGAGTCAAAAAGAGGGCTGTGAAAATATCTACAGACCAGAGGTGGTATTCAGCAGGTTCTGACCAGTTCTAGAGAACCGGTAGTAGAAATTTTGAGTAGTTCAGAGAATCAGTAAATACCACCTCTGATTGGAGATTTTACAGTATCCTTTCCCTGCCACGCCCACCAAGCCATGGCCACAGAATCGGTAGTAAAAAAAAATTTGAATCCCACCACTGCTATAGACCCCTCATATCCTGGATATAAATTGTTTCAACTCCTACCCTCAAAATGACGCTATAGGGCACTGCAAAGCAGAACAACTAGACACAAGGACAGTTTTTTCCCAAATGCCATCACTCTGATAAACAACTAATTCCCACAACACTGTCAAACTACTTAGAAAAACTGTATTACAGAGGTGGTATTCAGCAGATTCTGACCAGTTCTGGAGAAGTGGTAGTGGAAATTTTGATTAGTTCAGAGAACCGATAACGGAAATTTTGAATAGTTCGGAATGCCATCTCTGACTGGCCCCGTCCCCATCTATTGTCTGCCTCCCGAGTCCCAGCTGATCAGCTGGGTCTTCTTTGGTTGCCCTGCCCAGGAGAACGGAGCTGGAAAGCAGGTTAGTGGGGTGGGGAGAGAATGGGGATTTTACAGTATCCTTCCCCTGGAGTGGGATGGAAATGGAGATTTTATAGTATCCTTCCCCTGTCACGCCCACCAAGCCACACCCACCAAGCCACACCCACAGAACCAGTAATAAAAAATTATGAATCCCACCACTGCTGTATTACTATTCTTATTCTCATCCTTCCTATTAACTATCTCTTCCCACTTATGACTATAAGCATGTTGCTTGTATCTTTACAATTTATATTGTTTTATTTGTTTCCTAATATGATTTGATGCTTGTTAGTAACCTATGACTGTCACTAAGTGTTGTATCTTATGATTCTTAATGAATGTATTTTATTTTTTCTTATGTACACTGAGAGCATATGCACCAAAGACAAATTCCTTGTGTGTCCAATCACACTTGGCCAATAAAAAATTCTATTCTATTCTATTCTATTCTATTCTATTCTATTCTATTCTATTCTATTCTATTCTATTCTATTCTATTCTATTCTACTCTACTCTACTCTATTCTACTCTACTCTATTCTATTCTATAAGTCTCAAGCTGCAACATACAGGACTGATTATATAGTTCTTTGAGATTCATGCTTATGATACAGTCTAAATCCAACAACCAGTTCACACTACTGGAGTTCCCAATGTTATTCCAGGATGCAGTCTCAATCTTTTGTTTACTCTACCTGATTTAATACTTTCCTGTCTGCATTTTTCCTGGATCCCCAGATATTATTTTCTCATCTTTTACCTCTAACTCCTTGTTCCTTTTAACATGTTAGACGCAGCATTTGGACCCTTCCTGTACACACAATCCGTGCTGGTGTGCTTGCCACATGCATGTTTTTTGATAATTCTGTTTTTGCTGAGCACAGATCACAAGCAAACAACACAAACAAAACTGCCATGTGTTGATGTCGCCAAAGATGTTGAATTAAAGAAGCCAATGAAAATAAACATTCCCCCTCCCCAATTAAAGCCAATCTCAGGGAAAGTGCATACGAATGCTATTTTTCAAGTCAAGCAATTATGTTTTCTAGCCATTGTGGAGCAGAAATAAGAAACAATTCTGAAAAGAAAACAGATTGTCTTGTACAGGTTTTATTCGCGCATTCCAATGCTTCCTAGTTTTGTACGGAATATGGCAATTTGCACAATTGACAGATTTTCAGAGAATCCTAATTTCAAAGAAAAAAACCCTGAAGTTATTATTTATTTTTTGCTTATCAGATTATCTTAATAGCAGCAATTTACTTGACACTTTTTTTAACCTTCAAACACTGAAGGTAAAATAACATAGTAAATCTCCTTTAATCCTTCCAATTAATCATTTATGAATTCACTGTGTGATTACTGTAAAGATGCAATAATATTAGTGGATAATACTTTGAAGAGATAATATCTAGGCAGATGTATCTTTGCGCATACATCTAAATTGTGTCCCTGATATCTTAAACATGTTGCTATTCAGCTGTTTCTTGTTCGATCCTTCTTCCATAATAGAGGAAGAAACAAATCTTTGGAAAGAGACAATATTTTGAGTAGTACAAACATCCTACAAAGGTTGATTGGCACAAGTTATGACTCTGAGGAAATTATTTGGAGTTATGATATAGGTTTGAGATTTATATATCAAATAGCTAGAGCCTGATGTTTGAATCTCTGTTGGGATAATGGAGGAAATAGCCTTTGAACAACTCTTGCAAGTCCCTTCAGATAAAGTTAGGTTTTCCATTCAAGAAAATTGACCCAACTCACCAAACAGAAATGGAATTGGCTGAAAACTCTATTGGCTGGCAGACAAGATGGAGCACACATTTTAAACTTTTTCAAAAAAAAAAAAAAAAAAAAGAATTACTCCTAAAACACCAAGTCTTTTCTGTCCTAAAGTGAAGTCTAAGCATTTCAGCTGCCTGGATCTAAGGAAATGCCAAATATACTCCCCACTCCACCAATGACAATATAATAATGATATTATTATATTGATATAATGATATAATAATAATGATAAAGAAATGTTTAAAATGATAATAATGCACATTTTGTGGACTAGGTATGCAGAGAACAAGAAAGATAATCTCAAGACAATGTATGTCCATGATCTGGACGCTTCCCCAAAGTGATCTCTTGTTCTCCGCTGTAAGAACAAACTGAAGTCATTTTCCATTCAACAATAATTGAAGAGGCTTGGCTCATTTGAAGTTTAATCCATGAGAATCATCCAGCCCCATTGTGCCGGCATTGTTGTTTGTCCTCATGGTGACCCCACATGGTTCCAATTCTCCATCTCAGTATCAATGCAACTCTGTCCTGAGGGGATGGAAACTCCCTAACCTATCTTCAGGAAGCCAGCAAGATTAAATAAAAGATGCAAGATTTATTTACAGGCCATGTGGGATTCTGCAGGTTTATGTTTCTGCATCGCATGGTTCAAAAGGTCTTGCCCAACTTCAGCTTCTACGACAGCAGTTAGAATGATGTAATTTCAATCATCCATTTCAGAAAAAAGATGGCATTGGTAGGAGGCAGAAGATGGGGGAGAAATCTTTCCAGGCTAAATCATACATCTTCTTAAATCAGGGCATACAACTTGGTGAGGGATTGGGGGACTAAAGTTACATTTGGCTCTTAAAGAGTACAGTATATTGGGGGTTGCATTCTTGTACGTGTGGAAGGCAAAGAATGAAGTTAGGATAAACACCACATTTAAATTCACTTCCCTTATATTTAATAATGGTCTACTTTGGTAAACACAGACGTGGTATTCAATGACAAGTTTTATAACAGCCATTTTCAAAAGTTGAAGGGATCCCTTGAGCCTTTCATAATGCAGTCATAAAGTGGCCCTTGAGCTTAGACTCTACATCAGGGGTCGCCAACTTTTGGACCTCAGGGACCAACAAACCCATAATTTAAAATCCCGTGGACCACTAATATGAATTTTGACTGACGGTGGCTTGCTGACTTTCCCACAACCTACAAACCATCCCCTTTTTTCTCATCATCACATCACATGAACCAATCCCAAAGTAAGTTCAATTTCCTCCTACGCCACACTCTTTGACCTTGAACTAACAAAAGAATTCTATTTTGTCTACTAAGAGCTACTCAATTAATATCACCCCCCTCCCACTTTCTCAAGCTGTGTGGCAGCGATGAATGAGTATTCCAAAGCTGACACCTAAGTTTATGACTTTTTTGCCACTTTTGTTAAGCGAATCGCTGTAGTTATTAAGTAAATCACTAGGTTGGGCGTATTGTGACGGTTGTAAGTGCAAGGACTAGTTGTAAGTCACTTTTTCAGTGCTGTGTTAACTTCACTCACTAAACAAACAGTTGTAAGTCAAGGATTCCCTGTATCATACTGTATATGTATATCCCACATTACGTATCTGATATTAGCACAATTGAGAAAGTCCAGAAATATTTCACAAGAAGAGTTCTCCACTCCTCTACTCGTTGTAGAATACCTTATGCCACCAGACTTGAAATTCTAGAACTAGAAAACCTTGAATTACGCCGTCTTCGGTCTGATTTAAGCATGGTATATAAAATCATACATTGCAATGTCCTACCTGTCAATGAATACTTCAGCTTCAACCATAACAACACAAGAGCAAACAATAGATACAAACTCAAAGTTAACCGCACCAAACTTGATTGCAGGAAATACGACTTCAGCAATAGAGTGGTCAATGTCTGGAATACTCTACCCAACTCTGTAGTTTCTTCCCCAAACCCCAAAAACTTTAACCTTAGACTGTCTACTATTGACCTCACCCCTTTCCTAAGAGGTCTGTAGGGGGCGTGCATAAGCGCACCAACGTGCCTACCGTCCCTGTCCTATTGTTTCTCTTATTCTTCTTTTATTTTTGTTATATGTACCCATTTCATGTATTCACAACTATGTATACACTTATACTTATTATCTTGTAAACAATTGGCAAATCAAATAAATAAATAAAATAAAAATAAAATAAATATGGTCAGTTTTTCTTCAGAGGACAATACAAGACAGAGGTGGTATTCAGCAGGTTCTGACCAGTTCTGGAGAACCAGTAGTGGAAATTTTGAGTAATTCGGAGAACCGGCAATACCAACTCTGACTGGAGATTTTACAATATCCTTCCCCTGCTACGCCCACCAAGCCATGCCCACAGAACCGGTAGTAAAATAATTTGAATCCCACCACTGATGCAAGAGCTATATCTTACATGGTCAGACAGTGTTGTATAGACAGATGGAAAGTTGCTCAGATAGGAGAAAGAAGCAAGATAATTTTAAACCTTTAATTTGAGAATAAAAAGAACTTGCATTTGGGACTCAATCATTCTGTGGAATTCTTTCAAAACAATTTCATAGTTTTTCTCCAATGCACTGAATTTGTGGAGCCTTTGTGTCCTAAAAAAATCTATTTGTGAAGTTGTAGTGGGAGTGGATTTTCAGTGCAATCAAGGAAAAACTGAATTCAAGGATAGAAGAGCCAATTTGATCTGGTGGTTAAGGCACCAGGCTATAAAGCAGGAGGCTATGAGTTCAAGTTTCATGGCCTTAGCCATGAAAGCCAGCTTGGGTGACTTTAGGCCAGGCACTCTCTCAGCCCAACTTACCTCACACGGATGTTGTCGTGGGAAAAATAGGAGGTGGGTATGTGTGTTGGATAGATTTGTTGCCTTGAATTATGTGTAAAAATAATAAAGGTGGGATATACTGTTAATAAATAAATGAACTATAACTTATGGATGGAAGTTAGAGAACTAGATTTTAGTTGAATATTAAAAGATATTTTCTCCAGGCAAGGGTTATTTGTTGACAGCTGTGCCTCTTCTGGCATAGCCTGAAGTAACATTCGACATTTCAAAGCACAGGTATCCTCAACTTATGGCCACAATTGAGTCCAACATTTCTGTTGCTAAATAAAATATTTGTTAAGTGAGTTTTGCCTCATTTTATGACTTTTCTTGCCACAGTTGTGAAATGAATCCTTGCAGTTTGTAACACAGCTGTTAAGTGAATCTGGCTTCCCTTGTTGATTTTTGATTACATGATCATGGGAATGCTGCAATGGTTGTAACTGTGAAAAATGGTCATAAGTTACTTTTTCAGTGCCATTGTTAGTTTGAATGCTCACTAAATGAACTGTCGAGGACTAACTGTATATGTTCAGAGTGAATTTTTGTGTGATTTTATGTAGGTGTATTTCTTTAATAAGGAAATTAAACTTTGGAGTCTCTTTGGACTGGATGATTCACTCAAATAGGTATTTATTTTATTAATTATCCAATTAATTTCACGATGAGTAAACAAAGCACATATTTAAATCTTCTGTGGAAGACTATGTGACTTAAAACTGCTTAATTTTAATGAACTGTACCCACTTGGGAGGTTTCACACATCCGTAGCTAAATCAACATCATTTGCAGTCATTTTCACAAATTTGGAACCTTATCACCAAAAATAAATAAAGAAAAGGAAAAATGCTAAAGACGAAAATTCAAAAACAAGATCTGTACTTCCTGTCTTTTCGATTTTTTTTTCCTAACATGTAAATTGACTTACAAAAAGAGGATTAACTACCAGAATTGAGGAACTGGACTTCAAACATTCAACCCTATTCTCTATTCACAGCCAGGCAAGGCTAGGTGTCCAGAATCCTAATGCTGTTTTGGGGAGTTTGAGTTCATCTGATCTGCATACTAAGCACAAATAGTGATTGTTTTAAAACTTTACTTTAATGGTAACTGTAAGAATAGAGCATTTTATTGCTAATTGAACTTTAAACAGCTAGAATAGAATCTGAGAGCAAGGAGAGTGCTTGCATTTTTTGAAATGTAGTTTCTGCAAAAGAATTTTGTTGCAGTCGATTTGGGCAACTATATTTATCAACAAAATCGGAAAGTTAATGAAATACTTCTATAGTAAGCTGGCAGCCTTAACCTGCTTTATTTGAGAATCTATGTGTTAAACCATTGTTCTATTATGCTTTTTACAATGGAACCCACATATAGGGGAGGAAACAATGTATGTGTCAATTTGGATTTGTTACTAAGCAGATGATTAGGACTGACTCACATAAACTTTTTTTTTAAAGTTTTGTACTATTCTAAACACATCACAATTTTTATCTTTTCGTGGTGTTAACAGCCATTACTATTAATAATATTACAAATACTATGCCTCCCTAGCACTTAGGGAAGAGAAAGATTTAGCCTAAAATCTGAAATAGTTTTGTTCTTAAATCAAGCTATTTATTAGTCAATAGTTTTCTTCACATTGTTCAGTGTAAACTTGACTAAGCACAACATGGTTTATTTTTGAATATCATTGCTGATGTGCCATTGTTCGGCATTAAATAATATCAGACTTCAGCACAATACAATTAGTTTCTTTTCATTTATGCAGTTGTAGATATTTACAAGGCTCCTTTCGAACTGTGCTGTGACTTTGAGTAACTGACATAAAGAAGCGATATAATCAAAAATTCTACTGGCATTTTCACATTCAGATTCACCGTTGAGAATTGTCCTAGTGCAAAATGTTAGTGTGTGAGTGTTTATCAACTACAAAACACAGGAGGCACATCCAATGATCAGGTAGCACACACAGTAACCACTTATTCACTCTTATTATCAACCTTCAGAAATCTGACACTGTCATGTGCCAGAGCCCTGGCACTGCCACTGAATGGCACACAGTAGTGCTATTGTTGTTATCGCAGCCTGGAATCCATCACATTACAGCCGCAGCTCTTCTGCATTTAAAGCTCATTGTGTGCAAAGACGAATAGATATAAATATGTAGGACGGAAATGCCCCAAATCTTCTAGGTGGACTAAAAAAGGCCCATTTAACAATTGCTGTAAACCCTCCATCTCTCGGACCATGAGTGTTAAAGAGTGTAGAATCAAGACACTTGCCAGATCACGTTCAGGAATACAAACCACTTATACAACAGAGCAGTGGTGGGATTCAAAAAAAGTTACCACCGGTTCTGTGGGTGTGCCTTGGTGGGCACGGCAGGGGAAAGATACTGCAAAATCTCCATTCCCTCCCCACTCCACGGGAAGGATACTGTAAAATCCCCATTCTCTCCCCACCCCACTAACCTGCTTTCCAGCTCTGTTTTCTTGTGGAGGGCAACAAAAGAAACCCAGCCAATCAGCTTCAGGAGGCAGAGAATAGATGGGGGCAGGGCCAGTCAAAGGTGGCATTCCGAACTACTCAAAATTTCCGCTACCGGTTCTCCAGAACTGGTAAGGCCCTGCTGAATACCTCCTCTGCAGCAGAGGGTACAACCTGAATGCAATTTTCATCCAAAGGTATTCTGCAAGGTATGACTGCCATTGAACCCAGAATTAGGGTCGTAAGTCATGGTGAACGTTAAGCAGGTCACCACGTGACTGCGCCCAATTTTACAACATTTTTGCAGCAATTAAGCGAACACAGTGGTCTTTAGCAGACGTGGTGGTTATTAAGCAAATCGGTTTTATACAATGGGTGTTTTTTGCTGGAAACTGGCAAAAAAAAGGGTGGAGGGAATCACAATCATGTAAATGACCACAAAAGGTGAGCTGGTTGCCAAGCACCTAAAATGCGATCACATGACTACAGGGATGTACAGTCGTAAATCAAGGATTACCTGTGATCTATTTCTTACCCACAGTTATAGATGTCTGCAGTCACTAAGGGCTTGTAGTAAAAATGGAAGAGGCAGAGATGGACATTTTGTGTCAGAGGAAGCTCTATCTGTGTCATGCCCCTGTTAGAATTTGACCCCTAGGGAGAGGAGGAACAGCCGACAGGGAGTGGGAGTGTGGCTCTGGAGGTTGTGGAGGAAACTGGGGAAGGGCACAGGCCGGCTGGGCATTTGGAGGAAGACCCAGGCCCATCCCCTCTTCATTCTAGGGCACGCAGGCATGGTCTGCAGGGGAGGAAAGGGGCTTGATCTCCTTCATGGGCTTCAGCTGTGAGGACTGTTTAAAAGGATATCTATGGACATCTTCAAGCCCTTATCCTGTCTGGTCTCCTTAATTGCTTCAATGTGGTTTGTGTTGTTGTTTTTTCTATTTATAATTTATATGTATTTTGAGTTTGAATGGAAGTTCTTCCTTTTCGCAACTGTTTGTGGGGGAGTTTTTTCTGCAGTCAATGACAATTGGACCTTTAAAGCCAAGTTGAAGCAATTTAAGGGACTTCACCTGCTTTTGTGACTTTGTTGTTTTTGTATCCCAAAATACAAATACTGTGGGTCATCACAGTCTGCATCTTGAATCAGATGTGTATTATATATAATATAATGTGTCTTATATATAAAAATCCTCCCAAAAATATTTTGGTCATAGTCCAGTGAAATGAAAAAAGAATATGAAAAGAAGCTGTTGACAGTTGTGACAGAACCTACATTTCTTGCCCTTATGCTGATTTTAATCCTCGACTTACGACCACAACTGAGCCCACAATTTATGTTGCTAAGTGAGAAATGTATTTGGTGAGTTTTGTCCCATTTTATGACCTTTCTTGCCACCCTTGTTAAGCGAATCACTGCAGCATCTAAGTTAGTCCCAGGGTTTTTAAGTGAATCTGCCTTCCCCAATGACTTTGCTTGAATTAAAAATTCTAGTATAGAATAATAAATAACTAAAATCTATGATAAAATCCAGTCTGTCTATTATACATGGTCTAACTATACTAAAATTACTATCCATAAACGGTGTGTCACGTTGTCTGTTTAATACTAAAGGGAATAAGCAGAGCAAAGGGTTTGCCGCATTTGTTATATAACAGAACTATGGTGGATTAGACACGTGTTTCCAACGAATCCCCAGTGCTGCTGTGCAGAATCTAGCCACCTGCAATGTAGTTATGGACTGTTTATCCTTAAGCAGCCACTGGAGATAAGCAGTGTCGGAATGGACAGGATAAAGGTAAAAGTTCCCCTCGCACATACGTGCTAATCGTTTACGGCTCTAGGGGGCGGTGCTCAGAGGTTCAGCAGGTTCTGACCAGTTCTGAAGAACCCTCCTTTCTTAATAGCCCTCAGCAGATGTCAGACTTAAGAGATAAAGAGATAGCTAGCTTTATTCATAAGCAAACACCCTCACTCAAGATCCAACGAAGGTAAGATTAGCCCTCAGCAACAGGAATTGCCCAAAGCCCCTTCATTGCATCATCTCAGTCACACCACCCCCAGCAGTTCAAACTTCAATCAAACTTAGCTCAAACAAACTCCTAGGATTTGTACATGGCCCCATGGGAAACTGACGACAGCCAATAGAATACATGTTCTTGCACAGGAACAGGAAGTTCAAGTGCAAAGCCCAAGAGAAGGTATAACTAACCCCCCACTCTCAACTCTATGTGGTCAGCTTCCCAGAATCACATGGGGTTGGTGCAGGGGTGGGTGTCTTACAGTGGGCTTCAAATGTCTTAACAACTGGTTCTGTGGGTGTGGCCTAATTTGTGGGTGTGGCTTGATGGTTATGTGACTGGGTGGGTGTGGCTTGGTGACTGGGTATTTCTTGGTGGTCGTGTGACTAGCTGGGCGTGGCTTGTATGTAAATATTGTAAATGTTTATGTAAATATTGAATTTTTTATTAAAAAAAGATCAACTTTTACCCAAAATCAGGCAAAGCAGGCAGACAGATTGAGTTGCTCACAGAATCACAGATTCACTCAGAGATCTATCTTTCCGCTGCCTGAGTCTGCGCTGAAAAATAGAAGCTTCAGTCCAAAGGAAGGTTCAGCTCTGCTTTTAGATTAGCTAGGAAGCAAGAAAGCCAACGATTTCCTGCTTTTTAGCTAATCTAAATCTCCCAGCATAGCTGATAGTCGGAAAAGCTGATGGTTGGGGAAAAAAGGAAAAATAGCAACGCACTAAAAATTAGGCAAAGGCACAACACAGGCAAGTTAGATGGCACGCATGCCAGGTAAGGAGTGAGTGGGCGGGGCAGGGCCAGCCAGTGGCTTGATTTGCCGATTCTCCAAACTGCGCAGAATCGTAACAACCGGTTCTATAGAACTAGTCCAACCAGGTAGAATCCCACCCCTGGGTTGGTGGTTCTGCTTTATCGATAAATGGACCCTCTTTCCAATTAGCCTTCAGCCTCCAGTTTGTCTCCAGTGCCTTTCTTCAGGCTTGGAACTGGACCTGGATATTTCTTCCAACACTATTAACCAAATCTCAATCATCTGGCATCCCCCCCCCACAGTAGCACCATGTCCACCTAAATGTCCGATCAGTGGTATGCAGAGGTGATATTCAGCTGGAGAACTAGTAGTGGAAATTTTGAGTAGTTTGGAGAACCGGCAAATCCCACCTCTGACTGGCCCCGCCCCCATCTATTCTCTGCCTCCCGAGTCCCAGCTGGTCAGCTGGGTCTTCTTTTGTTGCTCTGCACAGGAGAACGGAGCTGGAAAGCAGGTTAGTGGGATGGGGAGAATGGGGATTTTGCAGTATCCTTCCCCTGGAGTGGGGTGGGAATGGAGATTTTACAGTATCATTTCCTCCCATACTCACCAAGCCATGCCCACCAAGCCACACCATGCCCACCAAGCCACACCACGCCCACCAAGCCACGTCCAGACAACCGGTACAAAGAAAATTTTGAATCCCACCACTGGTTTGAACAGCCAGGTAATACAAAATCATATCAACAACAAGTGGAACAAGAGATCAGACTGGGATGATGGCAATGTCTCTGTTTTTCAGAGTCTAAAAGAATTCCAACAATCCTAAAATAATTCAAAATATAATGATTTATTATTATTGACAGTTAACATCTTGGTAACCCAGGAAAAAATTATGTCTAAGTTTATTCCAGAAGAGAAAATACCTGGAATGAGTCACAATAATTTGAACTAATCAAGAAGTGGTTTTTGTTTGGTTGATCTTTCCCATTCCCTGGCATTTGTTGAGTGCATCAAAACTAGGCTGCATCTCTCCAGGATCTTCTCATATGTTGCTGTATAAACTAAAAAGCAAGTTATGCTGGATGGATGACAGTAATGCTGAAGCACGTGTACCTAATAGATAAAAAAGCTAGGTATAAATTATTATTTATTGAGAAAATAATCCTAATAAAATGCAGAGTCACGACTTTGGATTTAAACATGTTGGAATTCTTAAACATTTTAATGAGAAGTAGACACTTCCATTGTATTTGGTTAACATCCAACACTCTTGAAGCCTGAAAAGTTTTCTCAAAAGTACTCTTTTATCTGTCTTTTTTTGGATGGAATGGCATGGTTCGTTTTCAAAGAAAAAAATCTTTCGCTCTTCACTAATGACAGGAATTGCCCTATGGGCAATTCTCTCAGCAAACAGGAGGCTTCAATCACAAAAGTAATTTGTTTACAATTGCTATGGCAACAATGGGACCATGGTAACTATTAATATTCTCTCACTCGTACACATAGAACTGCCCCCCAACCAGACAATCCTCCCTGTGCCTTTTTTTTTACAGCTAGTTCAGAGGGAAATAAAATATTCAGATTTCTACTTCCAGAAATGTGGGCTTGTATTTATTTCCTTATTCTTCTGCTTAGAGTACAATTCTCATTTTATAAATCTATTTGTATAACTTTTCAAATATCTGAACTACATCTAAGTATATACATTATGTGACAAACTAACGAGTTTGTTTCTTTTCTGAAATTTCAACATGCTGGCTTCGGCATTTGTACATCAACTCCAAGTAGCTTAGCTCTTCTGGCTTCCTGTTGAGACGCATCCTTCTGCCACCAAAAGTAGAAGAGACTTGGGCTTCCCAGAAAGGGAAACCGGCTTAAGCACAGAGTCCAGCTGCTAAGACAAATGCTCTGTCCCTGTGAAGAAGCCAAGGTAAAGCTGTCCTTGGAAAAGAGGGAAGATGAAACCAGACAAAAGAAGACTGCGTAACTGTAGGAGATGATCAGGTTGAGCCTGAAGGAGGAGTCAAACATGTCATAAGTCATGAGTTCCTGTGGGCCTGCAAGAGATCTAAGTCAGCTCACCTTGAATTTCTTTCTTAACTCCTATGCATTCCCTTAACAATCTCTTGGCCAGATTTTTGTAGAGAGCTAAGCTTGCAATAAATCTTTATACTCATTTGAACTGCCTGGACCTCCTGATTTTCCTGGCACTTGACAGCTTCTTCATCTTGAAGACTGACTTGTTCATGGGCCATCTTGGTCTTAGACTGGTGTATCTAATACATGAGGAAATTGTATCTTCCCATATTGCTGTGAACAACAAACTTGCATAGATGCAGGTATGGTAGCCATTCTCAATCTATTGGTCTCTGGGTTATAAGACTGTATCACCCATCATCCTCAATCAGCATTTGGTAGGTCCATTCTGACCAAGTCTGAATTTATTCTGATTAGAAGATTAATTGAGGAGGCAGTCTGTACATCTTTATGTCGGAATAAGTTTAACTGACCTTCGGAGGAAAAATATACAAATGGAGAGACACAAGATCTCATGAATTCTATCCTCAGCATTCTCAGCATCTATTTCAGGATGCTATAGAGAACATTCAGTTGAAAATGTCATTCTGCAACAGATCCAGATTCAACCCTGTTAAACATGTATGCTTACTCAAACAGAAAATGCTGTTTGGTTACATAGAAGAAAATGCCACTGCAAGTAAAAAGAAAACATTCTATAAATAAGATTTTCTATATTTTCCTACTCCTTGCCTTGTTTTTCTCTAGGAAGTAGATTGTTTCAATTGCCATAGGTCAATTAATTTTATCCTGCACTGTCAGTGGCTTAGAGTATACAGCAAACTGTATGATATTAAAATGACAATGGGTATATAATTATATCATCCTACAAATGCTGTCATTATATCCTTGCGCCCTGATGTTTGACACATGTGTGGTATTTGTATTGTGAGGTTAACAATTGTGGGTTGCCCTTCCTCCTCACTTCTGTTCCTGGATGTCTATATGTCTTGTGTGCTCTATCTATGTGTATTATATTCATCTACATTGATCAGTCAAATTGGAGCTTAATCAGGAAGGCAATTACACATCTGATCTTATTATGTACTGTTGATGGGAATGGTTATGACAAAATATTCTCTAATAAATCCATAAGATAGGTGTGCATGCTAAGGTAGAAAGATTTTATGAACTTGCATGCAAAGATGCCTTAAACTCTCTAATATTAGCAACCATTCAAAATTATAAAAGCAGCACAATCTGTTTTCAGACTTACAATCTGAACAAAAATCATTAAAAAAATTCTGAAAAATTCAGTCAAAAGAATATAAGAAAACAAGTATTACTTGTAAAACATGTCAAACATGTCAAACAGGAAGGCCTATTAAAAAAAATAGTTGTAAAAGGATGAACTTAAATTCCACAATCTTCTTAAAAGTTGGCTTTTCAATTTGCTTTTTCCAGATCTTTTGGAGATTTAAATCTTATTTGTTTACTTCATTAAAATGTTACCTGATGCATTTGATTCCTCCAACTCAGTGTGTTTACTTTGAAGTGATTGATTAATCTGAATTTATTTTCAGGCAAGGATTTCAGTCAAGGATCCCTTGGCTGTGAGGCAGCTACACATTTCTGCAGCTTTGGGAAGAGCTCAGTTCATTTAACAGATAATCAGAGTTGGAAGGAACTTTGTAGGTCATCTAGTCCAATCCCCCGCCCAAGTGGGAGACCCTACACCATTTCTGACAAATGGCAGTCCAAACGTTTCTTGAAAGTCTCAAGTGATGACGCTCCCACAACTTCAGAGGGCAAACTGTTCCATTGATTGATTGTTCTCACTGTCAGAAAGTTTCTCCTTATTTCTCTCTCCTTGTTCAGTTTCCATCCATTATTCCTTGTCTGGCTTACAGGCACTTTATAAAATAGATTGACCCCTTCCTCTCTGTGGCAGCCCCTCAAATATTGGAAGACTGCTATCATGTCTCCCTTGGTTCTTCTCTTCACTAGACTAGCCAAGCCCAATTCCTGTACCCTTTCTTCGTATGTTTTAGTCTGCAGTCCCCTAATCATCTTGGTTGCTCTTCTCTGCACTCTTTCCAGAATCTCAATATCTTTTTTATAATGTGGTGAACAAAACTGGTTGCACTACTCTAGGTGAGGTCTTACTAAGGCTTTATAGAGTGGTATTAGTACCTCCCTTGATCTTGATTGTATCCCTCTGTTAATACAACTTAGCTTTTTGCATTAGCTTTTTTGGCTGCTGTTGCACACTGCTGGCTCATATTTAGCTGGCTGTCCACTAAAACTCCAAGATCCCTCTTACAGTTACTGCTATTGAGCCTGGTTTCACCCAGTCTATATGTGTACTTTTGGTTTTTCTTGCCTAAGTGTAGGACTTTACTTTTCTCTACATTGAATTTCATTTTGTTAGATACAGGCCAGAAATGTTCTAGTCTATCAAGATCCATCTGGATCTTGAGCCTCTCTTCTTGGGTGTTAGCTATTCCTGCCAGCTTAGTATCATCTGTAAATTTGGTAAGTTCCCTTTCTATTCCCTTAGCTAAGTCATTAATGAAGAAAAAAAGTAGCAGTTGTTCCTGTCAATCTTTGACATGGTTTCCCTATTTCCAAACAGTAGATCTCCAGACAAAGCTTTGATAAAAGCAAGCATGGAGGGAAATGGACACAATCCCTTCTAGGGCGTTTAACTAAATAGAAGTGAATATAGAATTATGGGTTAGCCTTGTCAATGCCAATGAGATGATGCAATACTGCAATGCAATTTAACCCATGATGTCAGATTTGGGCAAAGCTGCCTAGAATGTTGCTTTTCAATGGGTTAAACCCAGGGGTGGACTGCTGGGGATTCTCGGGGGTTTGGGAGAGCCCCTAGCTAAGATTCTGTGCAGCTTGGAGAACCCCCAAATCCCACTCCTGGCTGGCCCTCCCCTGAAGATGATATAGCCTTCTCCCCTTGTATTTATAGGACAACGATTGAGATGGAAAGGCTCATAAGAATAGGAATAAGTTCACAGTACTGCTAATGCAGTTGCAATCTGAAGAAACTGGTTGGTCTGCTGGGTTGTCTGAAGATTTTAAGATAAAGTTTCAGTATTCGCCAGCTTGCAAATTGCAGAAGATATGCCAAGAAATAACTATAGCAACTTATAATGAGAAGAAGTCAATCAAGCCCATTTGACAAGGTTGGATATTACTGTGAATTATGTCAGAAAGGTATATTTTTACACTTACTTTGAAACTTTAATGGAAAGCTTTAGTTTTTTCATTGCCAGTAAAAATTATTAGGACAAGTGCTATCAAGACAAATTTCATTATTTTGGAATCCACGATATGCCTTTTTGTAATATCTGAATGATGCAGGGTTTTTTTTTTAAATAAAAAAAGTGTTTGAATAAATATTGTAAACAGTTTATTATTATTTTTAAAAAATATACCTATTAAGAGCATTCATACTACAGTCAGAATTTCCTCTCTGATTGCATTAAAGAGCATTATTTTTCCAAATGTTAATGTGTTAATGTTAATATGGATGTTCCCAAGTTGCTAAGAATGTATGAATTTTATTTAATATTCATTTGACACTCATTAAAATCTAGCTCAGTGACTCTCAACTTTCTGAAATCTGTTTCCACCCCCCAAAAAAATTTCTATTTTTATGCTTTGAACATGCCAGTGGTATCCCTTACTTTATCTAGGTGAATATATGTTTTGGCACATTCCTCTAATATTCATACCATAATGGAACTTACTGTAACATTCTTTAAACCAGAGGTCTCCAAACTTGGCAACTTTAAGACTTGTGGACTTCAGCTCCACATTCGGGGTGTTGAAGTCCACAAGTCTTAAAGTTGTCAAGTTTGGGGACCCCTGCTTTAAACCAATACTTCCTCCTAGGCCTGGGCATACTTGCCTACTTATTCTGGAACCTGAACTCAATCCAGAGATTGCCACTTTAAAAAATTCAGCTGCAACTAAATAGGTGATTGATGCCAATAATTTAAATAAGGACATGTTTCTCCTAGTTATTTTCCTTTTGTTGCTCTGTTGTTCTTTGAAAGGTAAATTCTAGAATGTAATCCCATCTAAGCCTGGACCTGCAGAATATCATCATCATTATCATCTTTGTCATCATCATCCATCAGCAGATGCCATAAGCTTAAATTTTTTTATTCTCTTGTGAATAATGTCTTTCCAGTAGATGCATTTTCATAATACATTAAACCCACAAAACTATCTCAACACATTTTAGTGAATTTTTTACACAAGTCCCAATTTCTACAGTTACTTTCTGGTATTGTGCATTAAAAAAATTGTGCATATGATTTAGTATTATTGTTTATACAGTAACACCGGAGGTGGTATTCAGCAGATTCTGACCAGTTCCGGAGAACTGGTAGCGGAAATTTTGAGTAGTTCAGAGAACTGGCAAATACCACTTCTGACTGGCCCCGCCCCCATCTATTCTCTGCCTCCTGAGTCCCAGCTGATCAGCTGGGTCTTCTTTTGTTGCCCTGCACAGGAAAACAGAGCTGGAAAGTAGGTTAGTGGGGTGGGGAGGGAATAGGTTTTGCAGTAAGCTTCCCCTGCCACGCCCACCAAGCCACACCACGCCCACCAAGCCACGCCTACCAAGCCACACCCACAGAACCGGTAGTAAAAAAATTTGAATTCCACCATTGAGTAACACCGAAAGTTCTTTGCCATCCTTAGTATGAGTTGGTAATAAAAGAATACCTGCGATTGCATAAAACTGAATGAACTCCATACGTATCAGCGAACCATCGGTAAACATGTTATTAGCACACAGGCAGCGTTTTGATAGAGCACAGGATTCAAATTTGCATCCCACAGGCCGGATGTGTTATACACAAGCCATGCCCACCCCTGGGGTAGCAAAGGGGGGGGGGGAAGTTGCGATATGTCATGTGATGACAACATGTGATACCCCTCTGATAGAGTGCATATAGTGGTGATTCCTTAATCATTGACCTAGGCAGGAAAATCTTAACCCATTTAAAGCAGAATAAGTGTTTCCCAAAACTATGTCAGAGGTTGTAGAAGTTAATACAGGGTACATATTTTATCTCACACAGGACTAAAGATAAATTTAATCAAAATCAGTTATTCCCAAATATTCATTTCTAATTAAAGTATGTTCACTCTACTGTTGACTACTATAATAGCTTTCATAGGTTTAATAAACACAAGGGCAACTAAAAATATGCAGGGGCCTCCTTCAAGGACGCCACTGGGTTTCTGCAGCTTTCCAGTAAATGAACTGACTAATTTCCAGCTCAGCTGTGACTAAGGAGGGGATGTGAGAACAGCCCTTTAGTACTTAACAATGAAGCTGCAAAAGTAGGTTATTTCCCATTAGTGAGAATTCTGTTCTCAAGCATCCTCCAATTCCTTCACTCTCTCACATCCATCTTCAACTTCTCTCACACCCCAAGGTTGGTGGTGCCTTGCCAACGTTTCATTGCGTTTTTTTTAAATTGAACAAGCAGTTGTTTTTCTTATTTTAAAAGTAAACACAGCAAAGCCATAATGAGGTTGAAGGGTTGTAAACTGAATTTACCCTTTCTGTGAGACAGCAATGGTGAAGAGATTTGCAGGTGGTGTGAAAAAAGTGTTTTTGATAGTTCAGAGGTCAATGAAGCTGGGATGGTGAGAAAGTCTGCAAAGCAGAGGTGGCATTCAGCAGGTTCTGACCAGTTCTGGAGAACCGGTAGCAGAAATTTTGAGTAGTTCAGAGAACCAGAAAATATCACTTCTGACTGGCCCCGTCCCCATCTGTTCTCTGCCTCCCGAGTCCCAGCTGATTGGCTGGGTCTTCTTTGGTTGCCCTGCACAGGAGAACAGAGCTGGAAAGCAGGTTAGTGGGGTGGGGAGGGAATGGGGATTTTGCAGTATCCTTCCCCTGCCATGTCCACCAAGCCACACCACGCCCACCAAGCCACAGAACCGGTAGTAAAAAAAATTGAATTCCCACCACTGCTGCAAAGCACAAATCTGGCTGGAAGTAAACTTCACTTAACTCAGAGGAGCCATATATAGAATTGCATTATATTGTAAACTTCAAGCTAGCAGGAATAGCCAACACTCCGGAAGATGGGCTTAAGATACAGAAGGATCTTGAAAGACTTGAACATTGGGTGCTATCTAACAAAATGAAATTAAATGGTGAAAGTTCTGTTGTTTCGTTATAAAAACCATATAGTTTTGCATCTTTTTCATATCTAGAACGTATGTGCACTTGTGAATACTGTTTCATATCAATCCCTTGATCACTCAATTCTTGTTTATTTTTAGCTCCCCCTTGTCATTCAAAATGTCTTTATATCTAACAATATTTTCTATGTTAACAACATTTGGGTGAACCAGTGCTTCCATTGTCGAAAGCCAAACTGGTATCCTCAAATAGTGTCACTCTCTGACTTTCTCCCATACTAGCAATAATGCATTCCTAATATAATGCCTTTGAAAGTAACCATGTATTTTATTTTTCCCATACCACAAGAAGGCATGCCACCCCAATTGCAAATCATGTCCCTCCACTGTATGGTTTTTATAAAAAATCAACAGAACTAGATAAGATACTAACAGGGGCAGAAGAAAAATGAATATATATATAATATATATATATATATATATATATATATATATATATATATATATATAGATTTAAATTTGGGGCAGCCTTTGCTGTGCCAGAATGGTTTTTCTTCATCGTGATTGGTTGGGAGTCTTGGTCTGTGTTTATTGGTCTCGAGTTGGAAGCCACAGGTCATCAGCTTCAGGCTTCAATGGCTTCAAAACCCTGTGCCTCTCATAGAAAAGCCTGACAGAATGTGGCATCAGAGAAGCCATAGAGATTCAAAAAGACCAGAAAGCATGAATAGAAGAGATGATTCCACCAGGCTGTCAATAATTTGAAGCCTGCAACTCAGAAACAAAAACATCATACATACATACAGGCATACACCTGGGCACATACATACATCCCCTGATACCTCCAGCTATATATATATATATATATATATATATATATATATAATATAGCATGTTTGTTTGCTTTCTGAAGGCCTCAATAAAGTAACACAATGCTGCCAGTATTCAAGATACAAAAGAGCTTTGACAGAAGATATTAGATACTTCAATCTTACGCAGAACAAGCAAACTCCGAGACCAATAACCAAAGATATATATTTATATATATATATATATATATATATATATATATATATATATATAGGTGCCCCATATTTAAATCTGAATTGTACTGTAAAAGTCTGTACTGTACTGTACTGTACACACACACACACACACACACACACTATACTATACTATACCTAATATACATTAAAGTGGATGATGAACAAGTAAAGGAAACAATGGGCAAAAAAAAATTGGTTATACAATTGAATTAGAAAATGTGGGATAGGAACTATAAATTAACAATGTCAACTGCATACAAAGAAAATTTGTATAAGATGTTTTATAGACAGCATTTTGCACCAGCGAGGTTGGCAAAGATGTTTAAAGATAAATCGGCTAAATGCTGGAAGTGCCACCAGATAACTGGGTCATATTATCATATGTGGTGGACTTACCCAAAAGCAAAAAAAATATTGGACAAAAATTACATATGTGGTTGGAAAAAATGCATATTGATTCAAAACCAGAAATATTTCTATTGGGGGTTCTACCCCAAAAAATACAGTAAGGAAAATGCATATTTAGTTATTCATATATTAACTGCTCCTAGAATTGTATTTGCACAAAGTTGGAAGAGTGAAGTGATACATACAGATGAGAATGTGATTAGGAAAATATTAGACTGTGCAGAAATGAACAGATTAATGTTGGCAATTAAGGAGAAAGAGCAAGCTGAATACTATATGATATGGGATCTATCTTATCTATGGTTAACAACACACTGTTCAACTGAAGATGGAATTATTATATTAAAAATAAAAAATTATTAAAAAATAGAAATTCAATGGTGAAAAAAGCAAGGTTCTACATTTAGACAAGAAAAAACAAATGCAAAGGTATAGAATAGGGGCAGGGGTGGCATTCAAATTTTTTAACAGCTGGTTCTGTGGGCATGGCTTAGGTGATGGGTGTGGCTTGATGGTCATGTGACTGGGTGGACATGGCTTGGTGGTCATGTTATTGGCTGGGTGTGGCCAACTCAATATCACTCACATCGAGGCATGCATCTCCTCGCCTGGCCTCTTATGACTGTGGGGATGCTGCAACAGTCATAAGTGTGAAAAATGGTCATAAGTCACTTTTTTCAGTGCCATTGTAACTTTGAATGGTCACTCCACACAAGCAAAGTACTAGCAAAGGAGGGGAAAAAAACTCCAGAAACAGACAGGAAGTCTAGTCCTGCCAAGAATGTAATAAGGGTTAACAGAGAGGCAGTTTCTGTAAGCAACACCAGAATGTTTCCTTCCTGCCTTCCTTACAGGATTAGGCCAGTAATTTCCTCTAACAACCGGTTCTCCAAACTGCTTAGAATGTTAACAACCGGTTATAGAGAATAGGTGTGAACTGGTAGAATCCCACACCTGGCTTAATAGTAGTAGTTGTGAGAGGGATCTTGGAATCCTAGTGGACAATCACTTAAATATGTGCAGCAGCTGCCAAAAAAAAAAAAAAGCTGTCCTAGTTTGCATTAATAGAGCAGGCTAGAACCAAGATTATGTGAAGAGATAATACCACTCTATAATACCTTGGTAAGATCACACTTGGAATACTAAATTCAGTTTTGGTTACCACAGTGTAAAAAAGCTGTTGAGACTGGAAAGAGTACAGAGAAGAGCAACAAAGATTATTAGAGGACTGGAGGCTAAAACATATAAAGAGCAGTTGCTGGAATTGGGTGTGTCTAGTTTAATGAAAAGAAGGACTACAGATGACATGATAGCAGCATTCCAATATCTCAGGGGCTGCCACAAAGAAGAGGGGGTCAACTTATTTTCCAGTGCACCTGAAGGCAGGTCAAGAAGCAAAGAATGGAAACTAATCAAGGACAGACACAACCTAGAACAGAGATGTCAAACTTGCAGCCCGGATGCCTCAGGTTCTGGCCTTGCCCCCACCCAGTTTAGCCAAGGGGGAAAAAAATCCCAATACTTCACATGACGATGCGAGTTTGACACCCCTGACTTAGAACTAAGGAGAAATTTCCTGACAGAACAATTAATCAGTGAAATAATTCATCTCCAAAGGTTGCAGATGCTCCAATACTGGAAATTTTAAAGAAGAAATTGAACAACTCTTTGTCTGAAATAGTATAGGGTTTCCTGACTGAGCAGGAGGGCTGGACTAGAAGATCTCCAGGGTGCCTTTCGACTCTGTTATTTTACTATTCTGTAAAGGTGATGGTGACATCAATCTGCATTAACATCTTCTGTTTATGCTCTTCACAAGGTCGATTCACTGGCTTCTGAAAAGACAGAATGGACCCAACTTCAGGTAGAGAAGGAACATCATACAGAAATGGTGATGAGAGTATTTCCAGAGAAGTTGCATCTAATGTGATGCACCTATTCACACAATATCACAAAGCTAGTTCTTCAGGTTTTACAGAGGTTTTCTTTGTGAGTCATAAAGTGTATAATGGCTGACATAGGACTCAGGACTTACAAAGTGACAATACTTAAGTCGGGCATCTTTGCAACAACATGTCTAGACTTAGTGGCTCCATATCCAAATTCCTAAATTCAAGATTCCTAGATATTTATCACGTGTATGGATTTCTAAGCCAACTGCAAATTATATCAGCCACAGGCCCACCCAATAGTATTACACTATAAAGTGATATACTATAATGTAAAATGTGAGATTATTTTTTTGAGGGGGTTACCAGATTGTAACATATTGTGAATACGTTTTTGAGTCCTCCTCTCAAAATAATAATAATAATAATAATAATAATAATAATAATAATAATAATAATAATAATAATATCATCATCATGGCAAGAACTTATGCAAAATGCAAAGTTAATTATAACATTGGCAAGTTATAAGAAAAGCAGCTCCATTTTTTTCCTTAATTTATTGAAGAAAATCTAATTAAAATATCTAATATTGTAATAATGTATTAATCAGTATTCAACTGGTGGAGTAATGTGTTTATAGGTGTTAGTTTTTTTCTTTCTTTTTCAATGCATTTTTCAATGTTTGACTTTTTTGTGTTTTTGTTTGTTTTTCTTTTTTCTTTAATTTTTTAGAGTTTTGTGTTTGAATCTTTTTTTAATAAAATAAAATTTGAATCAAAAAAAGAAAGAAAGAAAAATCTTGTTCTCTGTTTTTATAATCAATGTTCTATTTCTACAATTAATATTGCTCTTTTCAAGATGTCGCTCACTAATAATAATATCCACATGAATTCATTTTAACTCCTATTTGTACCTTTTCTGAAGGGGGCCACACTGTCATGTAAACTGATATAATTGATATAAAAGATTGTAGCCATTTGATGATTGAGGAATGAGAAATGGGTCTGAAGGGCTAGGGTTAGAAGCAAATCATGGGGAGAGTCTCCTTTAGATCTTAATCACAAACCAGGTTGTCACTCCAGAGTACCCAAACAAGGCCTCTCATTGCCAAATTACCAAAGGCACTTTTGCCATCGTATCTTATGGTAGACCTAATAAATAACAAATTGCCTAGAGCAGTGGTGACTAAACTTTTTGGGCCCCTGTGCCAAAAAACTGTGTGCGCACTTGCATGCTTGCACTCGCGTGCCAAGCATCCAGAAGGCAATGCACGCCCCCCGCCATGGCCCCTACATGTGCGTGCACAATCCCCAGCCACCCACCCATCCCTGCTGCCCTCTTACCTGCACTGCACCTCACAGCTGATTTTCGGCCAGTTTGAGGCCTTTTTCAGCCTCCCAGAGGCTTTAGGAAGGCTTCTGCAGGTTTTGCAGGCTGAAAACTAGCCCCGTTTCATCACTTCCGGTATTTTCGAAAAAACAGGAAGTGACAAAACGGGGCTAGTTTTTGGCCTGCAAAACCTGCAGAAGCCTTCCTAAAGTCTCTAGGAGGCTGAAAAAGGCCTCAAACTGGCCGAAAATCAGCTGTGAGGCACGCACATGCGCAGTGAGGTAAGTTTGCCTGCAGCTCACATGCTGGCACAAATGGCTCTGCGTGCCATCTGTTGCACGCGTGCCATAGGTTTGCCATCACAGGCCTACAGGGTCCACGGGGTGTGATATATATATATATTTTTAAAGAGTCCAGATGGCAGTGATCAAAGTTTTCCATTTTGTCTCATATATTAAGCCAGCAGAACTTTTGGCAGGCCTGTCAAAACTTCTTGTCTTTTTTGACCACGCCCTGAGGACATCCCTGATTGGCCTAAGACTTCCAAAGGCTATCCAGGTATTTAATCACGGACTATTTTTTGAGGAGAAGGTGGTACAACATACTGAACATTATATTTTATCATTTCTGACATATTTTAAATCCAAAGTTATTCAATATGGATACAGTTAATCATAGGATTTAAGTCTTATTTTCCTGCATTTACTTTTTGTTTTTGTATTATTTTTTAACAAAACCAACACAATGCTGCTAAGAGAAAGAGACATTCCATATCAAAGCACCAGATTTGCTAGGAAACAATAAAAAGCAAGCAAGCAAGCAAGAACAGAGATTATCCATAGTCATAGCCTATTCATTTCAGAGATACTTGACTTCCTACCTTGTTTGCCAATAAAGAAAAAAGACAGTTGTAGGAGTGCTAAAAAATTGTTTTTTTAATGGAACAATCTCATACAATTGCATTTATTCTGTTCAAAATAGAGAAGGGTGAACATTCTACTATATGGAAATTGATATGTTCTAAAATTTCAATTAAGCAAGATGGATACTATTCTGCACCAAGAAACATAAATCCATTACATTGGTAATTACTATTCTATGACCAACATTTTTTACAATAAAATGTAAATGTTGCAGCTGTGGGAAGCAATTGATCAAACAAGAGCAATTGAATGTAAACTGAAATATTTTTAATATTCACTGAAAGTTTAGTGGCACAACAGTTGCAATGTTCAGTTTGTTCTAATACAAATGAAGCATGAGAAAGTCCTTGAATCTGAATGATCCAGAAGATATCCTCCAAAGGCTCTTGAAGAGTAGTTGGTTGTATATTGATTGTATAAGTTCATTGAGATACAATACTCATGATACTTCCCCTCATATCCTGGACATAAACTGTTTCAACTCCTTCCCTCAAAACGACACTATAGAGCGCTGCACAGCAGAACCAAGGACAGTTTTTTCCTGAAAGCCATCACTCTGCTAAACAAATAATTCCCTCAATACTGTCAAACTATTTACTGTCTGCATTACTATTACTCCTCCCATCCTTCCTTTCACCCATCTCTTCCCACTTATGACTGTATGACTGTAACCTGGTTGCTTGTATCTTAACGATTTTTATTGACTGTTTCCTAGTACCATTTGATTGCTTATTGTACCCTATGACAATTATTAAGTGTTGTACCTTATGATTCTTGACTCTTGACAAATGTATCTTTTCTTTTATGTATACTGAGAGCATTTACATCAAGACAAATTCCTTGTGTGTCCAATCACACTTGGCCAATAAAGAATTCTATTCTATTCTATTCTATTCATGACCTACTGATCACAAAGACCAGATGAACAATTAAAGAGATATTCTAAGTCCCCCACTGTCCCTGCACTTGGTTTTATGAGATTGATAATCTTGGGCTCACTTCTTTCTGTCTTTCTTCTCAGGTCCATTTGCACACAACAATGCTCTTTGATGCTCCTCCTGCTAGGACATTGTTAGACAAGTACTAAGTGTTGCCTATTCCTGTAAAGCACTTCCTGTAAATAAATCTCCTCTATGAAATAATTGTAAATCCTTCTCCACTACTCATTGCTCAAGGTGCATTTCCATGCTTAGGAACATTTACATACTCAAATATCCACCTAATCACATACCACACTGCTTTTCAGTTTGGCAATAGACTTCTGGGAGTTGGAGTCCAAATATCTCTAAGTTGCCAAGTTTGAAAAACATTGTCAGAGACAATACTTTAAGGTCCAATATCAATGCCATCAGAGCAGGAAGCTGAAAACATTTAACAGCCTTAATAGAAGGACCTACCAACCCCACTCCACTCCCACCCCTAACTTAATTCATTCTGAAATAAACAAACTAAGCACACTGCCATCTGCAAAGTGAGGGTCCATAAGAACATTCAGTCCAGGCAGCAAATTTATTTGATTGTATTGTGTATTTATATACGGCATATACACATGCAAATTCAAATGTCAAATATGCTCATTATTCATCCTGTCTGTGGATTAATGCAGAATATAACACAGCATGCATAACAGAAAAGCCTACAGATGATGTGAAGTGCCCATAAGCAATGACCTATTTACACAGCTGTCCTGCTGAATGAGAATAGAGTTATTTTACTAAAAGATAAGTCATAGTGGAATTTCTTGTGCTGTTTTTAAACACCACTGTGCATCCTGTTCAGAGGGATCTCAGTGGGAACAAATTCATGAAGATCTGCAAAGGGGAGACCTTTTCATTGTCTCATGGTAAATGGATGAGCTTTGAGAACTGTAATACTTTGAAAAAGTTATTAGATGTAACATCTAACTGGGAGCAATGAATGCCCACTTTCCTGGAATGTTTATCTTGAACCTTACAACAAAAGCGCACAGAAAAGCTCCGACATGGTTCAGAAAACTGAGTGGTTTAGCTTTATCTGTAAACATGATTCAGAAATATGCTAAAAAGGTATCAGAGTTCTTTCAGAAAGAATTCTCAACAATATGGAGAAGGACTGGGGGTGACATGACAGCAGTCTTCCGGTACTTGAGGGATTGTCACAGAGAAGAGAGGATGTGCCTATTCTCCAATGAGAGTAGGACAAGAACAAAGGTGATACTCAGCAGGTTCTGACCAGTTCTGGAGAACTGGTAGCAGAAATGTTGAGTAGTTTGGAGAACCGGCAAATACAACCTCTGACTGGCCCCGCCCCTGTCTATTCTCTGCCTCCCGAGGCCCAGCTGATCAGCTGGGTCTTTTGTTGCCCTGCACAGGAGAATGGAGCTGGAAATCAGGTTAGTGAGGTGTGGAGGGAATAGGATCCCTCCCCAGGAGTGGGGAGGGAATGGGGATTTTACAGTATCCTTCCCCTGCCATGCCTACCAAGCCTCGCCCGCCAGGCCAAGCCACGCCTAACAAGCCACGTCCACCAAGCCAAGCCACACCCACCAAGTCACGCCATGCCCACCAAGCCACACCCACAGAACCGATAGTAAAAAAATGTTGAATCCCACCACTGGACGAGAAGTATTGGATGGAAGCTTATCAAAGAGATATTCAATCTAGATAACAAATGCCCTATCAGTAGAATAATTAATTAGTGGAATGGCTTGCCTCCCGAAGTTGTGGGTGCTCCATCACTGAAGGATTTTCAGAAGAGATTGGGCAGTCATTTGTCTGGAATGGTATAGGACCCTCTGCTTGAGCAGAAAGCCCTTATACTTCCAAGGTCCTTTCAAACTGTATTATTCTATCAAAATCTACCTAATCTGGTTGCTCAGAGCCAACAGGGACTTGACGCAACAGAATCTATAACTATTCCCAGATTTGCACTTTCCCAAATTTTGCAGTGCAATTTGCAGTTCCTCCCAGGAACTCTTTCGAGACATCCAAGGTCCCTCCCAACTCTGTTATTCTGTGTTGTAAACTGTTTCTATATTTATTTAAATAATAATCTACTATAGCTACCCATAAAAAACCATATGTATTCTGCATAAAGCTTATGGCAGACAAAAGTAGCCAACATTAGCTATTTCCACAAGAAGCAAAGCTCCCCTCTTCCAAAAGGCAATAAATAAATAAAAAGTAAGGGTCCCAAAGAATGTAGGTTGCCACAAAGAATCCCAGGTAGTAGAAAGGTACAATTTATAAGAAGCCTTTCTGTGCAAAGCTTGTACAAATAATGGAATCTAATTTTATTGTTTTTCCCAATTAAATGTGCATGGGATGGCAATCTAGTAGATTTTGCTACAATAACTATCTCTATCTCTCATTCCACTGTTCTTATTGATCCTGAACTTTGGTGGTGTATGGAGACTTTGTATATCTATATCTCACAAATAAGAAATAAGGAAGTATTGTGATTGTCCAAGAGATAATCCATTTGTAAAATAAATGCAATACTTGATTTGGGGAATTCAAATTCAACTGGAAATCTAGATATATATATTCTGGAGATTTTGTGACGATGTATGACTGGTATTTCTCTCTCTCTCTGGTATTTCTATCTATCTATCTATCTATCTATCTATCTATCTATCTATCTATCTATCTATCTATCTATCTATCTCTATATCTATCTATATATCTATATCTATATCTATATCTATCTATCATCTATCTATCTATCTATCTATCTATCTATCTATCTATCTATCTATCTATCTATCTATCTATCTCTATCTATCTATCTATCTATCTATCTATCTATCTATCTATCTATCTATCTATCTATCTATATCTATATCTATATCTATATCTATATCTATATCTATATCTATAAGAGAAATACCAGTCATGCATCATCACAAAATCTCCAGAACTGTAAACCCTACAAACCTGAAATTTGGCACGTATGTTCCTCTTGGCTTCTAGGTGCTCACTAAGAAAAGATTTTTCGAAATGACCATCAGAGCATCATTAGTATTTCCTATATTATTATTAACATGCTCTGATGCTAAGGAGTTCTACTCCCCCTCCCCACCTGAAAAGAAATCTGTTCCAAATGCAAAACACAAGCAGAGGAGAGGAGTTTCAGTTTCAGTTTTAGTTTCACAGCAGCAACCAGCTTTAGTACAGAACAGTTGAGCCAAGCCACGCCCAGGCTCCTTGCTGTCTCCTTGCTCACACAGCAAATTCTGTTTCAGTTTCTCAACTCTTTCACACACTGACAGGACACTAGCCAGTGGATGCTGGTAGGCAGAGGCAGAATTTCCCTCCCCCTTATTTCCCTCCCCAAAAACTAAGCCTGACCACATAGTTTCATAGCGAAGCAGGGGTATCGAGCTAGTACTTGTATATAGCAGTGATGGCGAACCTATGGCACACATACCACAGGTGGCATGCAAAGCCATTTGTGCAGGCAAACTTACCTCACTGCACATGCGCGCGCCTCCCGGCTGATTTTCGACCTGTTTGAGCCCTTTTTCGGCCTGTCGGAGGCTTGAGGGAAGCCTCTGCAGCCTTTGCAGGCCGAAAAAAGGAAATACAAAAGGAAATATAACAGTTGCTTCTAACTAACTAGAATTGCCCTAGATGACCCACTCATGCCAAAGGTGATGTCTGCACATTATGTTACCATGTCCTGACTACATATCTTTGCACAACATGGCAGCTTTATTTATGTGTTCACAGGAATCCCTAATGACTAATCAGCTTTGCCAATCCAGCATTGCTCTATACAATAGAAGCAAGTTTGTCATGGGTGACTCCTCGTGACAATCTTCCAACCTGTCACTTCTCTCAAGTGCTTGACCCATTGCACAAGTTTTTATGCTGGTGTCAGGGCCAAGAAAAATGTTCCTTGGAAGTGGAAGTAGACAAATGAGTGATATGCAATCCAGTATAACCATGAAAAGTCTTTCCTTAGGTAGCAGGACTTCTGGAGCCAAGAGACAAAATAAATAGAACATAAATTTAATACTGATGTCTATATGAAGGGAATTAATGGGGCAGGGGGGAAGCACTTTGGCTGTGGCTGTTATCTTCCCTATACCAGGCATGAGGCCAGGTGGAACAAAAAGAGAGAGAGAGATGGATTAGGATAGAGTGGGTGGTATAGAACCCTAGTTCACAATCAGCCAGCTGACTCACTCGAGAACTGGTCTAGTGTGGAGGAAATGCTTGGATCTCCCCTAGCAACTGCTCATTCCTCCACTACAGAGTCCCATCACAAAGTTAATGAAACTGAATTGCTGTTGAAAAGAAAGAAAGAGAAACCCAAGTGAGAAGAATGGCTGCTTTCAATGAAGGACTTCCCAGTGTATGGAGTGGAGTGAGTCCGGAATAGAGTTGAATGGGGTGTGCTCCCAGAACATTGGACAACAGATCACAAGTTTTCGGCAAACACTGGATGGTAGACAGAACTGGACAGAGATGCTGGTGTTTTCTGGAGCCAGATTTTATAGAACACTATTAATGAGCTTACTACCTCTTTTTTCCCATTACACTGCCTATTAGAATCTATTTTAGGGTGTCTGTCTCATCATTCATAGAGACAGAGGTGTAGTACATTAAATTAAACTAAGAATTATGTAGTGCTTCACTCCTTAAGGTTGAATATTACCACATCAAGAAGATCTGACATCCATTCCTTTGATTAAGAACCTCATTCCAATATAAATTATCTCTTCCCCAGAGTTGTTGTTTCTTCTTCTTCTTCTTCTTCCTCTTCCTCCCCCTCCTTCATCATTTCAGCCATTATCTATTCACTTTGGGTGACCAACAATTTGGATCCTCATTTTACCCACCTCAGAAGGATGGAAGGCTGAGTCAACCTTGAGCCTGGTGGGATTCGATCTGCCAAATTGCAGTGGGAGTAGCTTGCAGTACTGCACTCTAACCACTGTGCCACCGAGGCTCATCCTATGGGGTTTTTATCTTAGTAGAAGTGTAACTACACCAGATATTGGAGAAAAGTCACATAAAGGTGCTGTCCCTGAATTAGCCTTGTGTCTCTAATACCAGGTTACAAACAAATCAGATGGTTGATAGTCTCTGGTTGTCTATAATCAAGCTATAGTCAAGGTATAGTCAAGCACCTGAGGGTAGGACAAGAAGCAATGGATGGAAACTAATCAAGGACAGAAACAACGTAGAACTATGAACAAATTTCCTGACATTTCCTGACAATCAGTGGAACAGTTTGCCTCCAGAAGTTGAGAATGCTCCAACACTGGAAGTTTTTAAGAAGAGATTAGGCAACCATTTGTCTGAAATAGTATAAGGTTTCCTTTCTAAACAGGGGGTTGGACTAGAAGACCTCCAAGGTCCCTTCCAACTCTGTTATTCTATTCTGTTCTGTTCTGTTCTATTCTATTCTCTCAATATACCTGATACAAAAGGCTGCAATGAAGAGCTACTCAAGTTGTGTTGTTAATCAAATCAAATCAAATATCTTTGTTACAATCTTTGACCAGAATTATTAAATACACTTAAAGAAAATATGCACAAAATATAGCTACCTAGCAATGAGGAAAGCAGTTATTTTATATTTATTTTAAGTGGACTAAGAATCTTTGAGCAATCTCAGCTTGAAAACTTTAATATTTTCTGTAGTCTCCTAGTAATTCAGCCATGAAAAACATTTTCTTTTTTTTCTTATCAAACCATCAGATCAAGGATAGAAAATTAATTCTCACCATTATGCGATCATTCCATACCAATGTGCCTCATTCATATTTCCCAAGGATCAATCCAATATGCTATTAAATTTTGCAGAAAATCCCCATCAAAAATGGAATCATTTGAAACCATCCTTAGCATTCTAAACTTGAAGCTGCATTTTCCCTCGCTAAAAATTTACATAGTTTTTCAGAGCTTGTTTCTTTCCCACAATAGACAATACAGTATCCGAATATCCTGCCAAGGATATGTCCAAACGCTAATCAGTGGCTATAACAGTCATCACTAAAAGAACAATTTTGAATTATGAACATTATTAAATTGCAACTACAGAAAATTTTATGCTTCTTAACGGCTGTGATTAATGATTAAAACAATTATAAATATGAACGTTTTATAGATCATGCTACCATTAGCTACTTAATTGGACATTATTACTTGTGTTTAGTTTCAGTTATTTGTCTCCTTTGCATTTACAACCATGTATATTTGTTGTTGGGTGGCTCAGTGGTTAAGACACTGGGTTTCTCACAGAGGTGGCATTCAGCAGGTTCTGACCAGTTCTGGAGAACTGGTAGCGGAAATTTGGAGTAGTTCAGAGAACGGGCAAATACCACCTCTGACTGGCACCGCCCCATCTATTCTCTGCCTCCTGAGTCCCAACTGATCGGCTGGGTCTTCCTTTGTTGCTCTGCACAGGAGAACGGAGCTGGAAAGCAGGTTAGTAGGGTGTGAAGGGAATGGAGATTTTACAGTATCCTTCCCCTGCCACACCCACCAAACTATGCCCACCACTGGTTTGTCAGCTGGAAAATTGGCAGCCCAGGTTCGAGACCATGCGATGGAGCTCCTATTCTTGTCCTAGCTCCTGCCAACCTTATAGTTCGAAAGCATGCAAATGCAAGTAGATAAATAGGTACCACTATGGTGGGAAGGTAACAGCGTTCTATGATGTCATGCTGACCACATCACAGAAATGTCATTTGGCAGCGATGGGCCAATGGGTTTGAAATGGAGATGGAGCACTGCCCCCTATAGTTGGCAAGGACTAGTGGAGTACAATCTCCCTTTATATTTACTGATGAAAAACCAATAGAACTGGTTTAAATTTGCTAAGCAAAATTCTCAGCTGGAAAAATGAAGTTAATCATCTGGAGCCTGATATGAAACCCGTAGATTTTCTGCTAATTTCAGATTGCTGAAAACATTATCTGGCTTTGAAAATATTTAAATATTTAAAATCTGCACGATTTGTGTTGATATGAATACAGGTAGTCCTTGACTTATATGACCACAATTGAGCCCAAAATTCATTTCACTAAGCGAGACAGTTGTTAAGTGAGTGTTGCCCCATTTTACAACTTCTTGCCACAACTGTTAACTGAATCACTGCAGTTGTTAAGTTAGGGACACGGTTATTAAGTGAATCTGGCTTCCCCATTGACTTTGCTTGTTAGAAGGTTGCACAAGGTGATCACATGACCCCAAGACACTGCAATTGTCACAAATATGAACCAGTTGCCAAGCATCTTAGTTTTGATTATGTGACCATGGGGATGCTGTAGCGGTTGTAAGAGTGAAAAATGGTCATAAGTCACTTTTTCCAGTGCTGTTGTAATTCAAACAGTTCCTAAACAAATAATTGTAAGTTGAGGACGACCTGTATAATATAAATTTATACTTAGTTGTTGGAAGAATGATATCCCTCAGCTGTGGAAAGCTAAATGGTTTTGAGCTTGTTTGACTTTTTTTGTGCCTTTAAGTCAATTTTGACTTCAAGCAACTGTCTGAACTTGTCTGTGCAGTTTTCTTGGTAAGGTTTTTCAGAAGTAGTTTGCCATTGCCTGCTTCTTAGGACTTGGAAAGAGTGACTTTGTGCTAAGGCAGGACTAGAATTCCCAGTCTCCTAGATTTTAGCCCGATGCCTTAACCACTACAAGAAGTTGGCTCTCTATTTGACTGTATCATTATTTGTTATTCATATGTAGTCCCAAATCTTGAAATTATGCAAACTAAATAAATGCAATTATTCAATCAAGTAACTGGATTTCAAGTTGATTACCAAACAAACTGGAACCAATTTTCTAAAGGCCATTGACAAGATGCAAGACTACTGTACACTTACTGTACTGTACTGTTTTTCTCTATTTTGTTACTTCTCCAGAAGATTCTGATTAAAATGATAAGATGTTGTTTACTGATATTTTACTGTATACATTATAATATCACATTCAATCTCTGGTGACAAGATATTCTTAATTTCATTTTATTTTGTTTTACTTTTAAATATATTCAAATGTATTGTGAGTTAGCTGTTCCTGAGATTAAAATGTATCTTAACCACTCTAAAATTTGATTTGCATATAAATAAGAATTATGAGAAGTGAATGTCTGAATGAGCTGAATATTTTTTTAATTAGAAAAAAAACTTGAGAAGTTTTCCATGCAGATTGAACCTTATTAAGAATGCAGATACAAAAATTAAAACAGCAACATGCTGTTTCAGATTATTCAAATATTCAAAGAGTTATTCTGGAATTCAGTTCTTTAAAAGCTCAGGTCAAAATATCTCCCAAATGTACAATTCTGGTGAGCTTACACAATCATTTATAATAAGTAAAATATGCATATGATTTATCTTTAATTTAGTTGTGTTCGTGTTTCCTTGTGTATATACCTTCCCCAGGTGGTCACATATGCACACCTAAAGATAATCTTATATTTCCATATTACTGAGAAATTATAATATATGCCTCCTCTTCAGGCCACTGTTCATCATATCTTTTAGTAAAGTATTAGAAATGCAATATTGAAAAAGAAAACAAAAATGTACCATTTGTCAATTGTACAATGATCCTAGATATTCGTTCTGATTTTCTTCCATGCAGACATTGAATCATAATTATTTTCTGTATTTGTCAAGTAAAAGTATTTTTAAACACGCAACAAAAATAAATGCAAAAAACAAGGGGAATTTCCGCTTCAACATGTTTAAACATTATCGCCAAGACTTAGTTCTGGGCTGAAACCTTTTGCCGGCATTTTTTCTCATTGTCATCAGACCAAATTTATTTATTTATATATTTACAGTATTTCTCCAGCTGCTCATCTCAATCTAGATGACTCTCAATAATACAAGAATCAATAAACAATACAACTAAGCCAAGGCTAAAAACAAGAATAAACAATAAAACTAAGCCAAGGCTCCTAAAAGCTATAATCCAATATAACTACACTAACAACCTGTCCCAACAATATTGAGTTGTATTTCAATCACTTGCCTTTATCCTGAGGTATTTGCCCGAAATATACAGTGTAGATTGCATATATTTCCTACTTGTTGACTTGCAAAGTTTACCTATACATATGCTTCCTTGTGGTTGTTAGTAGCCTGCTTGTACCTCCTAGTTGTTGATTTGCAAAGTATATATCTACACAAATTTCCTAGTAATTGCTAGTACATTGCATGTATCACCCAGCTGTTGATTACAAGGAAGACGCTAGATTACAGATGCTAGCATGCATAAAATAGTGTAAGCATATTTGGAATAGAATTGGACATTGGTAATGCTTGCAGTATGCTGGCTAAAATATGCCAAAATTGATTACAGATAGCTCTTGACTTATGACCAGTCATTAAATCAACTAAATAAGTTGAGGACTATCTGTAATTTTGTCCTTGCTGTTTACAGAGCATATGATATGCAGAATAGATGTGAAAATATACAAGGCTTGTTTATGATGATATTAGAAGTGCATTTGTCAGGTATGTGAATGCATATGTACTTTTTGATTTAGAAAATGCCATGTTTTGCCTGAGAACTCCAAATATTTCCAGTTACTAGGAGCAATACTATTGTGAGGAATCTGGATCTGAAAATCAAGATGATGATGATGATGATGACATCCCTTCAGTTGTGTCTGACTCTTGGCTATTGACCAAAGTTCTTGTATTGATAATGACAGTGAGTGATGGCAATGCATATATAAATGGCAAAAATTTAGTACAAGTAGATGAATGTGTATACTTTGGTAGAATATTAATAAACATTGGGACAATTGATAAAAAATGAAATGCGCAAATTTATTTATTGATTTATTAAGTTTATATGCCACCAAGTTGTCTCTGGATGGCTTACAATATCATAAAAACAGGAAGTCAAAAACATTAAAACATTAACATTAACAAAAAAAATAGGGAAACTAAGAATCTGTTCAGGAGTGGGATGGAGGTGGAATCTTCATTTTAGTCCACTAGCAACTTCTAGTATGGAATGACCCCATGATTATATAGGCCTTATCCCCTGGTGAAGCTCTAGAAGCTGTAAAGGAGGTGCTTATAACATGTAGTTTTGTACATCTGCTGTCAACCATGGCAAACAAGAATCAGGTTTATCCTATAGCTGCTGTTCCCCACCACTTTTCAATTTTGAAATCTTAACATTTAGAAATGTGTTGCCTTGGTTGAATTTTGAGACTGTGACAAAATATGAGAAACTCTTTTTTTCTCCAGCAAAGTTTAATGCCGTGCCCTTTAGGATAGCAATCCCTAACCTTAGCAGCGTAGTGGCCCGGCTGGGGGAGGGAGAGGGGAACCGGGCTGTGTAAGCAGGGGCTGGTGCGCATGTGCATATATGCAGCTCGAGTTGCGCAAGTGGCAGGCTGGCACGCACACACGTGGCCCAGTTCTGAATAGGCCGTGGCCTGGTATGGCCTGGTAGTGGGCCACGGTCCAGGGGTTGGAGACCTCTGCTTGAGGATTTGACTTTATGAAAGTTCATGCATTTCTGATAATACTAAAGCCACGAAACAGATTTGTAATCTTATAAAGATTTAGAGGAAGTATACTGCTACACAGCATGCTAGTTGTATTGTATTAGTGACCCTTTGTTTTTGTTTTTTACCGTATGTGAGAAGAAATGTTATAGAATAACAAAGTTAGAAGGGACCTTGGAATCCAACCCCCTGCTTAGGCAGGAAACCCTACACCACGTCAGACAAATGGTTATCCAATCTCGCCTTAAAAACTTCCAGTGTTGGAGCATTCACAATTTCTGGAGACAAGTTGTTCCACTTATTAATTGTTCTAACTGTCTGGACATTTCTCCTTAGTTCTAGGTTGCTTCTCTCCTTGATTAGTTTCCACCCATTGCTTCTTGTCCTGCTCTCAGGTGCTTTGGAGAATAGCTTGACTCCCTCTTCTTTATGGCAGCCCCAGAGATATCAGAACGCTGCTATCATGTCTGTTATAGTCAGAGGTGATTGATATTCAGCAGTTCTGGAGAACTAGTAGCAGAAATTTTGAGTAGTTCGGACAACCAGCAAATATCACCTCTGACTGGCCCCACCCCCATCTATTCTCTACCTCCTGAGTCCCAGCTCATCGGCTGGGTCTTCTTTTGTTGCCTTGCACAGGAGAACAGAGCTGGTTAGTGGGGTGGGAAGAGAACGGGATTTTGCAGTAACCTTCCCCCAGGAGTGGGGAGGGAGTGGAGATTTTACAGTATCCTTCCCCTGCCACGCCCACCAAGCCATGCCCATAGAACTGGTAGTAAAAAAATTTGAATCCCACCACTGCTTCTAGTCCTTCTTTTCATTAAACTAGACATACCCAGTTTCTGCAACCGTTCTTTATATGTTTTAGCCTCCAGTCCCCTAATCAAGAAATTCATGTAACAAAAGTATGACTTTCTTCCCAGCAAAGAAAAAGAAATAAAATGTTTACGTTCTTAGTATTTTAGTGGCTTCTACCCTTTCCACTTGTCAGTTAAGAGACTTTCCGTGTGCCTTCTTTCTAGCATTCTTTTACTAAGCTCCATTTTAAGCATTGTGTGCCCTGCTGCTGATGGGAGAAGAGGGTCTCCACTAGCCCAAATGGTGGTGTGGTATGTTGGGAGAACCCTGAGGAACAGGTCAGCGATGTCCATTAGTTCTTTGTAAAATAAAGCTAAGAACAGTCAAGATTCAGAGTGTTCTCTTCCTGGTCCACTTCATATTTGGGACTACCATGTGACTCCAGTCTTCCCTGGTGCTGGCTTCCCAACTGCCACTTCTCAAATGTGTTCCTTATTCTTTATTCCTAGGGCAGAGATCTCCAAACTTGGCAACTTTAAGACTTGTGGACTTCAACTCCCAGAATCCCTCAGCCAGCAAAGGTTTGCTGGCAAAGGTTTGCTGGCTAAGGAATTCTTGGGAATTGAAGTCTACAAGTCTTACAGTTGCCAAATTTGGGGACCCCTGTCCTATGGGAATCAGTCACTGGCCAAACTTGAATTTCACTTTCAGAAACAATTGTCCAATATGTTTCAGCTTCTTGGTAGGGATATGAATAAGTGAATTATTGTGTCTGTACCTTTCTCTTCTCTATCCCAATTTGTTATCAAAGACATATATTGCTTACTTTCAAAATATGCAATGCTTAGGACATCCCACCATTCTAAAAAGAGGATCCCATAAAGGAAACTTGGAGTTCCAGTTTCAGAATCCAGTTTATCTGAACTGTTAGCCAAAAGAAACCCAGCAAAAAACAATCGTACATCACAAGTTGGAGGAAAGGCCCACACAATAGGTTCACGATTATTACGTCCTTTGTAATCCTCCCCACAACATTACTCAGCATGCAGACTGAGCCAGCCTGTAGGTGGCCTAGCTATTGGCAGGATGAAATGTCTTATGCCAAGTCAAATTTGAAGCTGTAACTCAAAACATTATTGCCATTTTTAACATTCTGCTTGCATGAGATTTCACTCTGTCCCTCCCAGTTCCTGGTCAATCCCTTGCTCCCCAAAAGGGCTTTGGCTCAGTTAATTTGGGTCAGTTAATACAAACAGGCAATGCATGTGTTTCACAGTTCTCCAGGTAAGGAAGCAAAGGTTTCACGCCAGTGCCAGGAGGAACCTGTCTCTGCTTTTCAGTTTTAAGGGTGCAAAACCTGAATCAGAAAATATGAAAAACAAAAAAAAGGTGGGATATTTTTTTAATACACCTTTGGGATCCTAGTAAATGGATATTATAGAGGGAGATGTTCAGGCATCTATTTTCCCTCATTATCTTCCAGGATTTTGACAGTAAAAGTTTTAACAGGATTTCAAGTTGTCCCAAAGGTGCTTTCCCCACCCCCACCCACCCCCCGAAGAGACAACTGGACTTTCCGATTTTTCTTTGAAGACGTTTCACTTCTCATCCAAGAAGCTTCTTCAGCTCTGAAGAAGCTTCTGAAATAAGAAGCAAAATGCCTTCAAAGAAAAACCAGAAAGTCCAGAGCTGAAGAAGCTTCTTGGATGAGAAGCGAAACGTCTTCAAGGGAAACCCAGAAAATGTAGTTGCCTCTTTTCTTTTCTTTTTTTGAGGCATCTTTGGGACAACCATGACCTGGATGACTGAAAATTTCCATAGACAGGATTTCATCTGAAAGCTTTAAAAGAGAGAGAGAGAGAGACTGAGAATAAGCTTTGTTTTGCCTCTAAAGAAAAAGGAAGAATTATCCTAGATCAAGTTCAATCTCTTCTAGCTAGGGCTCCCCTCAAGTTTTGAGAAGCTGAAGAGGTCAAGTTCTCAAGAAGCTCCCAAAACATTTGTTAGGGAGAATAATAGGCCGATCTCAAGACCTGTCCAGAGAGCTTTGGAGTCTAAAGAAGGAAGTACGCTCGTACAGCCTTCCCTTCTGTTCCCTCAAGAGGGTAGATAATGCTGGAGAATCCAAGCTACAGATGAACGGGATTCTCGCCTGCCACGTCCAGCCAGAAGCAGCGGACGGTGCGTGCCTGCCTTGGCCATCCTCGCCGCATCAGTTGAATTGACCAAGCGTGAAAGTGGGTTAGAGTGGGGGGGGAGGAGAAAGCAAGCTGCCCGCTTCCAGGGTACCAACGCTCATCAATATTCCCAAAGCTCAATTTTCAACCCACTCACCCCCCTCCCATCTTCCTGAACACACGTCCTACTGTTCTGCGTGTGCTTCCCCCCCCTCTTCCCAAACTTGACTTGGTAGACTCCTCCCCTTTCCTTAACTCGCTGCGATTTGCCAGTGGAGTACACGCTTTTTCCCCCCCTAACTTCGTCTCCCTTTACTTTATTGTCACACACCAAACCCCCCTTTTTATCTCATTGGTATCTTCTGGGGAAACCTTACCTTTGCCCATTTGCCCCTCGGAGGACTCCAATTTTGAAAAGGTGGGTGCGTTTATTAATTTCCAATTCTGTGCGTTCTTTTCTTCGCTTTTCTTCTTCTTTTTTCCCCCCTTTCCCTCCCTGCCCGGTTGGATGCGAGCGCACCTTGGCGTTGACTCGTTTCCCTTTCTCGGGATTTAAAAGACAATGAGAAGGAGGGTGGGAATGCTCTGGATCTGGGACGTGGGGAAACATTGAATATCTGGTTTGGTTGGGTTTTGTTTTGTTTTTTTAAAGCAAATGCTTATGAGGCTTTATGCTAAAATTGTATTTTTGCACAATGATGGACGGACAGTGGGATTTTCCCGCCTGGCATCTGAAGTGGGTAGAAATGAATATTTAATCACACGGGCGAAACAAAAGGACCTGATTTTTGAGTGAGTGCGCTTTATTAAAATCTGTCGTTTTCAGGAGTTTGAGAAGAAGACGAAAAAGAACAGGATTGTTGAGTGAAGAGTGAAATCCCAAATGCATAACTCGGTGTAGATATTATCATTTCTGGTCTGTTAGAATATTTACTGAAGGAGGCTTAAGCAGTTATTAGCAGTAATTTTCAATTGTTTTGAATCTGCGGCGCAATATTGAATATAGCAATAGTTCTGCATCATGTCAGAAAATTATTAATTGTGTATAGTTATTGGCTTGAGGGGAGATTCTACATCTTTTGTTATTATACACTTAAGGGTTAAGAAATAAGACAAAAATCTAGTGGTATGCTAGAAATAAATCTGTGACACACCTGCCATTGAACCATATTAAAGAGAAATCTTTGACTGAAAGTAAACTTGATTTAAATCAATGAGTTGTTTTTTTTAAAATGAAGACACTACGTGTCTACACATGTGGATGTGGATGTGTGACATGTGAGATTTGGTTTATTGTGATTTACAATAAAGCTGTAGCCTCCCTTATAAACACTTGTACTAAAATTGCAACTTTAAATTTTTAGTTGCCCTATTGGATTAGTAAAGTAACTACAGCATGCATCTGAGACAGGAATGCATCTCAGAACATTCTTCTAAAGTAGCTGAACATGTCAGAGGTGATATATGCCAAATAATTTCAATGGATCATGAGGAACAATGTTAAAAACCTAGCATAACTACTATAACATTGGCCTTTTCTAAGATTGCATTGCATCAAGGTAAATTTCATTCACCTTGTAGAAATTTAAGCCTATGCTTAAATTTCACGCACATGAGGCCTTTTAGGGATACAGTATTTTAGACACATTTGGGGGCATTACTGCAGAACACAGTGTTGGGATGAAAATGGCCAGGATTATTTAACTTTTCTTTTAGCCCACATGTCTTATGCACTAATGAGAATTATTCCTTTCTTCTGTGATCCAATGTAAAATAGTCACATATTGTCAATATCAGTAATCCAAATTCATCATGATAAGCTCACTGTTGTTTGATTTTGATTTCCATCCATACCAAGTTAATGTCATAATAACTCTGGATTTTTTAAAAATGTTGAAGCTAAATTTGCAAGTCAATGTTATGTCACTTTTGGCTTTTTGGATGGATATTGAAAAGCTAACTGCTGATAAGTATGAACTTGATTACTTATATCTCTATATTTTTAAATAGTCTATTTTTAAGAATGTTATTACAGAATGTGATTTTTCTTTTTAAAATGTAGCTAATTATAGAATAAACTCACAGTCTTTATTTTTTCTCTGTAGGTCTTATCTCTGGCCAAAAAGATTTTTTTTATTTAATTTTTTTTGTCCCTTGTTATTACTGGAAAGATTTTTAAGAACACAGAAAAGGGAGATTTTTAAAAAAAATCCTGAGACAGAAATGACTAAAGTTAACGGTGAAGATACAAGATCGGGGAATAGGATGGAGCGCTTCCAGCAAGGAGTCCGGAAACGTACTCTTATGGCAAAAAAGAAAGTTCAAAACATCACAAAGGAAGGTGTTAAAAGTTTCTTACTGAGAAATTTTTTTGTGATTTTCACTGTCATTGCAGTCATTGTGGGTGAGTAATTTCATCAAGAACAGAATCTTGAAAATTTTATTTGGACAATGTTATTGCTGTTCATTTCTCTTCCCTGCTGAGAATACATTGTTTCTCCAATTTTTTTTAGTCTGATCCTTCATGTTGGGTAAGCAAATATTTATCCTTTTCACAGTTGTAGTTCTGCCTGCCATTACATATGCCATCAGTTTAGACCTAAAAGGACCCAATTGGGAAGAAATTGCTTCAGCTGGTTAAAGCATCCTATTTTTAAATTATTCCTAAATTAATTCATTGCAATATCTCCTGATATTGCATTTCTATTAGAAATTGAAGAAAATCAACTACAGTCTTAGCCCATTCCCTATTTATTTTCCATCATTTCCAAGCTATAAATAATCAGACACATAGAAGGTCCTAATATCACTTAATCCTGAACAAACCATAGGAATAAGAATTTCATCTAAAACATTTAGTTCTCTTTCTCTTTTTTTAAAGGAGTTGAGCTCATGTCTCCAAGGTCATGTCTCACATATTCTGCTGGTGTCATTCAATCATTGAGGGGAGATTTACCTGGCAAAAATAAAATAAGGGGATTTAGTTCCATACTGTTTGCAAAGTGGATTACTATAGATCGCTGTTGGCAAAGGTTTAATATTTTGAATATTTCTTAGTTCAAAAGGAAAAGGGTTGGGTTAGGAAGAATCCTTGCTCCTATAGACTTTATAGCAACCTGAATCCAAAGATTTGTGCAACTTGTTCTGTGTATCAAGAACATGGGTTTGCATTTTCAAACGCACTGGATTTTCTATTTGCTGGTTTGCAAATGCTTTGATTTTTCTAAAAAAAAAATTTTTTTGACAAGGATAAGATAGGCATTGAGATGATGATGATGATGACTGATGATGAGTTTACCCTTCAACCAATGAATAGTTGGCATCTTTTTTCATTCAGGATTGCATGCATTCAACTCACGTTGGGCAAAGCTAAAGAGCTTCTTGAACTTTAGGCATTGGGCTTTGCTTTGCAAAAGAAAGTATTTTTATAAGAAGAAAAAAATAAACCAAGCAGAGGAAAGTATTTGAATAAACAAAAATAATTTCTATGATGTATAATCATAATCTTTATTTTATTTAAAGGGAGTATCAGGTACTTAGATAACATTAAAAACAAGGAAAGAATGTTTGCTTATTGTAATCAAAGGAACTAAGTTAGTTTGCTTCATAATCCACTGTATGAAAAGGACTTTAGAACTATTTCCCTAGAGACTTAGAGGAAGAGGAACCATTTTGGGGAGAGGATGTTCAAAACATAATGGTACAGGGTTTCAAAATCGTTTTCCAGGATCTCCTAGTACTTGCTTAACCTTACATCGCTGTCGGTTTTTATGGTTTATTGGGATCTGAATGCCTTCTGTATAAGCCCCACTGAAAAGAATGGGAACAGGCAAGAGAATGGTCATCTTGTATATATTACATTCCTTTCACTTGGATGTACAATCTAGATGTACTAAGGGAGAAACTGGGAAGTTCACCTAACCACATTACTTTCAATTGCAGACAGTGGAAGTGGATCTGACAAGAAATGAAGCATCCAATTAGTACTAGTAATAGTTAGTAAGCAAGCAAGTAGAGTCTTAAATAAAAGCTTTTCTTTATATCTTTATCATTTTACCAATATGAATCCCAAGAGAATACTTATTTTGTGGTGTCATAATCTGCAATTTCTAAAATTTAGGAACAAAACACATGCTGTCAATGGGATTTATTTCCAAGTGGACATATGTATTACTCCATGCATGGGAAATATATTCTACTGTAGAAATGATCAGAAAGCCTCTGTTTTATTCTTTGACTCAATATTTTAATAAGTACTCATTGCATTTAATATTAACAGCAGTTTTCTTACGGCAAGGGGTTGATTATGTTTAGAATTATGCTGAAGGTAAAGCCTTTATATCCTTCTCTAAATATAATTAATGGACAATAATTCCTGGATGATATTGAAAAATAATTCTAAGGATCCATTGTTGTGAAACATGGAAATAATCCCAAGAAACTATTTTGCTGAATTGATTGCAAAACCCTATCTATATCAGATTAAAAGATTGGTTCACAAGCTTTGTAATGGCAGCAAAAATTATAGGTATAACTTCAGTGGAAAAAAAAATCTGTGACTGCCTTCATAGCATTAGAAAAAGGAAATAGACTGAATAGCAGAAGACATACATTTATTTCAGTGTTACTAGGAGGTAAATCATCTATTTCAAGTGACAACCAAATTTGAAACTCTGATTATGTTGCCTCAGTTTTTTTTTAAATTGAAAGACTTTCCCATTTAAGGGAGTAAAGAGGAGGTCTTTTTCCTTGAATATTACTGCAAGAAATAACTAATGAAGAAACCATGATAAGAAAACAAAGTTTATAGGTATACATAGCACATGGGTAGGTGGAAAATATTTCAGAGGAGTTGCTGTTCCCTAGTTTTTCTCGTCAGTTGTATCTGGCAAAATATGAAATTTATAGTCTGAAAATGTAAAAAAAAAAAAAACACCTCCAGTAAACCAATGTATTTTGAAATGGAAATTAGAAGAGATCAATTTTAGAAAGTTTAATAAACGTGAGGTGTTCATGTCTTAGTCATTTCATGTCATGAAATGATGCTAATAGAATCGTAGGTTTTAGAATACATTTTCAGATGCATCTTTTCAAATATATAGGAATATGGAATTCGAGTAACATAAGTTTTTTGAGTAACCACATAGCAGTGTAACATACATGTGTATGTGTTTCTGTAAAATGACAGATATGGGTGTGAGAATACACAGACACAAACACATATAAGCAGTTTGGTGAATGGTGAATGTGTCCATTTCACAGAGGGATACATTTAAATGGCTGAACTTGGGAAAAGAGGATTTTTTGAACTGAGAACAAGCAGATCTAATGGCTATACCCTGAATGTAAATGATCCTTACAGAGAAGTATTGCAGTGGTTTAGAGTTGATAATAAAAGTTCCAATCTATGATGTCAGTGATGAAGGCTAGCGGCCTAAAAATTAAATATTCATTAGGGCAGTCTTCATTGCAATTGCTATGGGTGCAACTATGTGTTCTTACTGAACTAACTTTCATTAACCTTTACTCTGGACAAAAATTGTAGAGCAGAAATTAAGAACATATGGAATGCCTGTCAATTCCTTGTAACTGGATTTCGTACAGCCAAATAAATATCCGATGTTGCAAATATTGTGGATGGCATTGAATATCAATTCTAAAGCAGCTCGCTCTCTTGTAAACTTAGAAATACGCTAGGTGCAGGTTTCTGGCAACCTGCAACCATCCGTTTTCTTCATCTAGCTTAAGGAAAGGATTATATCACAGCCAGATATAACATCCTTCCATAGGTGCTACTAACTGGCAGGTAGGCCGATATGTCCCTGTCTCAGTATTCTTGCCCTTTTGATTCTGGGGAAATTGACACAATTCAACATGTCCTTTTTATTGTAACTTTTATAAGGATCTCCTAAACCTAAAGGATATCATAACCCCTCTTTTACTAAGTACACCTGGGAGAATGGATAGTTTTTACACCCTGAAACTTAAACCATGAAACCGCCTACACAGTGGCCAAATTTAAAATGAATTAAAATGAGACAAAAACTAACATCAAACATAAATGGATAATCCTTTTTCCTTCTTTTCCTTTTTAACTGGTTCTATTAGGTTGTATCTATTGCTGATGTCTGATCATAAGTAATTTGAATTAGAACTAACTGATACAAAGCAGCTCAAGGATAGGAGGAAAATCTCCCATGACATCAGAATTCAACTAGTAAATGGAAATTAGCAAAAAATATTATCTACGCTGTAAGTATAATAGAACAATAATAATATACTAGAGCAATTTGTAGAATAATATTAGCCCTTATATCGGAAAGAAGCTTGAGGTGATTCAGAGGGATATAGCAGGGTTCTCCAACTTGGTTCCCTGCTGATGAGTGATAAATGTAACACTTAGTACTCTAAACCAACAATTGGCCTTCAACAGATTGCCGGGTTATGAAATATGAAAATAAATATATTGCAGACAAAATAGCTGTACTGCACTTACAGACAGTACAATACTTGCTAAGGTGACACAAGATTTAACGTGTAAAATACTGATATATAGTTATTAATCTGTGTGGCCATGACAATCAGTTAAATTATAGTCTCTGCTTTCAAAAATAACTCAAGTTCAACTAACAATTTATGAACTATTCTCATGCTGCGTTTATTACAGTTCTGGAATATATGACCCTGAAATGGGAAGGGTTTTAAAAGTGAATTGAAAGACTTGCTTTAATGTAGGATCCAGTACTTGGGAGAAGTCTTTGTTGGGCTGATCCTGATCTTATTTTAATACCACTTTTGATCTGAACAGTAGCACAGACCCTTAAGTGCCTCAGGCAAACTTTCTCTTGCAAATGTTTAAAATATAGCATTCTTGTTCAGATACAGTGCTCTGCCAATGCATTAGTTGTTTTTAAGTAGCTGTGGACAACAAGAAATCCAGCAGGAGCTTACATTAAGAGCACTGATTACAGGAAAATTATCTACTTCTGCCAGACAACAGAAATATTCACTCATATCCACATGACAACAAAAACTCAGTCAAGAAACATGCCACAGATTAGCAATAGCACTTAAGACTTATATACTGCTTTACAGTGCTTTACAGCCCTCTCTAAGTGGTTTACAGAGTCAGCATATTGTCCCCAACAATCTGGGTCCTCATTTTACCCACTTTGGATGAAAAACTGAATCAACCTTGAGTCATCCAGAATCAAACTCATGGAATGAGCAATGAGTTAGCCTGCAGTACTGCATTCTAACCACTGCACCACCATGGTTCTTCTAGTCCTTGGTAGAGCAGCCATGAAGGTCTTGGAAGATATTCAAATGTCACCTGTCTAATTCTACAAAGGTCACAATTTGTGCAAGCCATCATATTCCCTGCAACACTCTATGGAAGCAAAAGTTGGCAGGATAGGAAGTGTATGGACACTTTTGAACTTGGGTATTCAAGGAGAATTCCATGGACAGCCAGGAAAGCAACCCAGTGGATCATTGAACAAATCCACTCAGAATTCTCATTCAAAGTCCAAATGACCAGGTCAAATTATCCTACTTCAGAGATACCATCTCTCTGAAAAAGGCTGTAATGCTGGGAAAATTGGAAGGAAAGAGAAGAAGAGGATGGCCAGAAGCAAGGTGGATGGACTGTGGGAATGCTACAACAGCTGCAACTTCAAGGACCAGTCATCTTCAGCACCACTGTGACTTCAAATGGTCACTGAATGAGTGGTCAATAAGAAAGGACTACCTGTATTTATTTTATATTTAGTGTAATCTTCACTATTTTCTGATTGCTCCAAACTTTTCATCTTCTACTGCTTAAGGCAGCATTTTCACGCTGCTCAGTGACAGGATTGGTCTGCTTTGTTATAGATTCTGCCTTAAGTCTATACTATATCTTAGGTGCTCTGAACCAGTTTTTCCATTCAAATTCAAAGTACTATATAGTTGTAATATCTAGAGTCTCAGAAATTAGATCAAATGACGGGGCAGGAGGTATGCAGGCATTTTTAATGCTGACTTCAATTCACAATTAGCTAAAAAGTGAGTGGTGTGATACACATTGCACAGTTGTCCTTCCTTTTAAAGTCTTTTTAGAAGAAAATTCAGAAGACCGACTTGGATTGGAAACATCAAATGTAAGTGGATGTAGCCTGTATTTTTATTCTCTCCACCCTCCAAGCATTTGTTTAGAAAAATTGACTTTCTTCTGGTCTAGTAAATGGCTGCAGCCCAAGTCTTCCTTGGAAATTTGCCACTTTCCCAAGAAAGACAAAGACAAAGTAGTGTAACCAGTGTATCCTGAGGAGTTGGAACCAGAGAAGTTGAAGGGAATCAACATCATTAGTTGCCTTCTAGTAAATAGAACTTTTGTGAGTGAGATTATCAATCATGGCAAACACTTATGGAAGCGCCCATCACAGGATACCTCAAAAAATTGTTCCTGCTTACTTCCATCCATTGAAAAATTCTTCATATATTTGTTCTTAATTCCTAGTATTATATAAATACCTATCCTGGAAACTAGTTTTCTTTCCCAAGGGATATACATTATCCTCTGTGACTCCAGTTCCTGTCTGTTTCTTCTCTGTTTAGCGTCTTCCTGTTTAGCTCTCAACCTAACTTCCAGCGTAGTTTTCTCTTGCCTGATCAATAGGGGTAAAGATCTATGCCTTGTAACATTATCATTTTAGCCTTGTGTTTTCAGATTAAATGCTTCCCCTAATGAGAGGTTTAAGAACCCTAAAAACTAAAAACTTAAAAAAAAAAAAACCAAGCAAGATCCGATGTAATTGGGATGGGAAACCAAAGGAAAATCAGTGTTACAAGTTACATTGGGAAGTTGAAACCAAATTCAAAAGGAATACATAAAGACCTTGCCTTAATGTCAAAGAAGCTATATAGATATGCAACTAGAGCAGGGGTGTCGAACTCGATTTCACTGAGGGCCACATCACAGTTGTGTTTGACCTTGGGGGGCCGAGGGTGTGGCTAGCTCTATTTCACTCATGTCGGGGGCACCTGTGGTGGCCCGAGCACTCTACCAGTGAAAATGGGCTCCTGAGCTCAGGAGCCCATTTTTGCTGGCAGAGGCACCATAGGCCAGTCCTTTGCTGTTTCCGGGTGGCCCCGTGAGCCAGATCTAAGCACCCCATGGGCTCGATCCCCAGGCCATGAGTTTCCCTTGAATTGAGAGCATCTGTACTTTTTGAAGAACTAAGCATTGGAACTCATTTGGTGGAACAATTACAGCACCCTTTATCCAATCTTGTATTTTCTTTGCTGAGGGTAATGGGAATTACTGTCATCTGAGAATATGACTAGCATAACCAACCTCTAGGAATACAAGTAAGGTTGAAAATGATTTCACATGCATGGAATTCATGATGTAATGGATGTATTATACCAGGTTTCTTGGTTAAGTGAAATAATGTAACTTCACGTTACCATGTTTACTTTCCTGTTTGCTAGGTTTCAGGTGATCTGTAAACTTAGACATTTCTTTGTAGACATTTATTTCATTCACTCGTGTTAACCTCATTAGTGCAAAGGTAAATATTTATACCATTGTTCCACAAACATGGTACTGAAATATGGATTTTGTTGTTGTTTGCATTTATAATTTGAGGGTTGAGTTACTAAATAGACTTTGGTCCTGGACAAAATAATTCGTAATTTAAAAATAAATTTAAAAATAATATACTGAAGGTAGTTGGTTGAAACCAACCTCGTGAGAGGAAAGCAGACTGTGACGAGAAAGGAAAAGATCTCAAATGTTTTTTATTCGTATCTGGATTTTCTCCCTCTCTCTTTTGTTTGTTTTGTAACCAAAGAGGAAAAAAATTGCATGGCATATGTCCTTATAAACTAAAAATTCTGGCTTAATGAGATCAGGATGTAAACAATTCATATACAGCCAAGTTGCCTTCTTCTTTGTGACCAGCCATCAGGCTAGGATTGGTTAATAGGACACCTAGAATTTCACATCAGAACTGTGGTAAAGTAGTAACAAACCCACATCTCCAAGCTGATTTCTGATTGTTTGTTTGCAAGTACTTACCTGAGTACTAGGCTTAACATAGCATAAGGAACCTACAGTACTGTAAGTGTTGTACCTTAGTTTAATAACCACCTTTGCAGAATGTGGAGTAGAGTGACTGCATACCAATTGTTTAGGTAGATCAGGGGTGTCAAACTCAAGGCCTGAGGGCTGGATCCAGCCCGTGGGTTGCTTAGATCTAGCCCACGGGGCCGCCTTGGAAATAGAGAAGGACCAGCCTGTGGTACCTCTGCCAGCGAAAATGGAGGTCGCGAGGACTGCACATGGCCTCCCGAGCTCTGTCTTCACTGGCAGAGGGTTGCAGGAGGCTGTCACATCTGAAAAGAGAGCTTGGGAGCCCATTTTCGCTGGCAGAGCGCTCGGGCCATCACAGGTGCCCCCCTACCCAAGTAACTTGCTGCCCACGCCACCCCGGCCCCCCAAGGTTAAACACAACCCTGATGCAGCCCTCAATGAAACTGAGTTTGACACCCCTGATATAGATCATGGTTTATTATAATAATGAATAATAATTGGAAAAACATCAACTTGGCCTATTGTACTGTCAGACAACTACAGTGTCATAGTCTGTAAGCCACCTTGAGTCGCCATAGGCGAATAGGCAGCAATATAAATTCAATAAATTAATAAAAATAAGATAAACACAAATGTTGTTAAATATAAAATACTGTATGAAATTTTAGATTTGTCATCAAATGAAAAATGCTGCAGAGTGTCATGCCCCTGTCAGAGTCTGAATTCGAGGAGGAAGATGAACAGCTGACAGGCAGTGGGAGTGTGGCTCCATTGGCTGTGAAGGAAACTGGGGAAGGGTAAAGTCCTGCTGGGCAGAGCAGGGGAGAGGTAGAACAAGAGAGAGAGAGTTCAGAGGAAGACCCAGACCCACCCCCTCTTCATCCTAGGGCACGCAGGGAAGAACGGAGAAGAGAGCAACATGGGTTGTGTGGCTTACGGGGGAGGAAAGAGCCCTGATTCCCTTCATTAGCCATAGCTGGGAAGGGAGTTTAAAAGAGATGCATGCTGAGTGCAGCATCTGCTGGGAACAAATGTGAGTTTATCTTGTGTGTACTTTGGTTGTCTGCCTTCTGAGCATCCTCCCAACCGTGTTGAGTTATTGCCGTGCCTTCATGACTGGAATTCCTTCTCCTGCCCTGCTGGACTAATTACCTCATTTTGCCTTGTTTGGACTTATAGTTACAGTTTTTGTTGACCATGTTTTGGACTTGATTCTCTGCAGCCAAAGGCTGTTCCTGGGAGAGTTTTTCTCAGCCAGAAGGTAACCAGGACATTGGGGGCAAAGTTGGAGCTAATAAAGGGACTCCTACTGATTAACTGACTGTGTTGCCTTTGTGCCATGCCCCGGTTCATCACACAGAATATAGGGCTAGAATCACCCTTAGTAGAATATTAAAACATTATGGACCTATTATATTTTAGGTTCAACAAAACATTTTGAACAAATTTTTTCTTACCAAGCTATTCAAGTGTGGGCTGGCTGATGTGACAATTGAGTACTGTCAAAAACCATATTCTCAAAAATCATATTCAGAGTACTCTTCAAGAGTCAATCATAAAATATCAAACCATAGAACAGTATTGAGATATTTCAAGATTCAGTCATGATCTTCTACTCATGAACACTTGGACGAGAAGATGGACAGAATATTAATTTTAGTATATCAAAAGAAAATCCAACATTGGAATAGATAACTAATATCCTGGAAGAAAGAAACAAAAGTTGAGATAATCCTGGTAGGCTAAAGAAATTAGACGAAAATAATAGAGTGAACTTAAACATGATAAATGCAAAATTATTCAAATCAAGAATATTTAACTGCACAGATATAGCATGGTAAGATACCTAGATTAGCAATAGTACATGCAGAAATAATCTTGCACTGAGAGGATAAAAAGACCAAATGGGTCACCCTTGAGATACGGTTGCAAACAATGTAAATGTGATTTTAGGCTACATTAACAATAGTTTCGAATTATGGGAGTAATAATATCATATCCTCACTGTCTATGGATATTCCCAGTCATCCATCCATCAAGGTTGTCCCAAAGGTGTTTTTTTCAAACACCTTTGTTTTTCCTTGAAGACCTTTCGCTTCTCATCCAAGAATTTCCTTCAGTTCAGATCAAGGAAAAACAAAGTCCAATTGCCTTTTGAAAAAGCACCTTTGGGATATCACATTCTCACATTAAGCCCTCCTTGTTTCAAAGCATCGCATGTTAGAAAGATTTCAGACAAACTGGAACTAGTTCAGAGAAAGGTAACCAAGATATTCCGAGAAGAAGAGACTATTCTTTATGAGAAGAGATTGAAAGAACTGGGAATATTTCGCCTTGGGGGAAGAAGATGAAGCAATATATAATGTCAGTCTTCAACTAGCAAGTTTTTCTTCAGTGGATGCATTTAAGTGGAGCTGGAAAGTCAACTGTCTTGGATTCTTCCTTTGGAGTCCTGCCCAAAGCAGGTACACTATATAAACTCAGTGTCTAAATAGCTCCTACCAATTCTGTGATTATATTTGACTGTGGAAGCAACAAGGCACATATAACTGAAGTTTAGACCCTTATGAAGGGCATAGAATACATTGTGTGTGGTTTTTTTTTAAAAAAACAACAACCCTTGCTTGAGAACATCCTATTAAAATCACAGCAAAATGATTGTTGAACAATTTTTCATGGGAACAACATGATGCTTGTTAGAACAGCCACTTCACAAAGACCAGAACTGACATTAGAGAGTGGAGGGGGAGCAGGTTTTTCAAATACTGCTGTCTATGAATATTACAAATATTGCCAGCATTGAGTATGTCCGTGTCCGTGTCCGTGTGTGTGTGTGTGTGTGTGTGTGTGGGGAAAGGGAGGGAGGGAGGGAGGGAGGGAGAGAGAGAGAGAGAGAGAGAGAGAGAGAGAGAGAGAGAGAGATCCAAAACAACTTTTCAAAATTGACTCCAAAGTCCTGCACAGCCCTATGTTTTTATTCATGTGTAACGTATTTCTCAGTATTGAATAATATGCTGCTCACCATTCCCCAACTGTAACTGAAATTTAAATGAAATTCAATAAGTTTTAGCTCTTCCACAAAGTTAAACTTTTGAATTTGTTAAGTGAGAATTAAGTTTTGGAAGGATTTGTTGAGTTGTATATGTGTGTGCTTTGCTTGTTTGTTTCAGAAAGAGTGGTCTTGGCATGCCATATAAAGGTCTAGTGTGGCCGGTGGTCCAAAAATGTTTTCCCATTACTCTAACAACAGAAAACAATACTCTGTGTTTGTGTGTTGTTGTTGTTCAAGAACTTCTTGTTAGTTTTTAGATGAGATGATCCTTTGGCATAATCAGTCGTCTCTATGTTCTTACTTTCTTATTTTTCTTGTTGGTCCATGAAAAAGGCTCCTGGATGACCTTAATGGAAGTTCACTGATGTTATCTCATCTCCTTTTTATTTGTGTGATTCTAGTATTTAAAAAGTATGTTTTCCATGGTAACATTGTAAGGAGAATTAAACTGATTGTAAAAAGATGGTTTGCACGTGCTGATGCCCCCATTACTTTCTGGTTCATGATTTGCCATGAAATCTGCATCAGGCAAACAGTATGCAAGCAGTGCATTAGAACAGAATAGGAACAGAATAGGAATAGAGTAGAGCAGAGCAGAGCAGAATAGAATAGAAACTTTACTGTAACTTTAAATACACACTAATCAGCATACTTTAAATTAAATTTTGTTGCATTACATTTGTATGCAAACTTGACAGCTCACTAGTATAGTGCAGTGTTTTTCAGCTTTGGCAATTTTAAAATATCTGGACTTCAGTTCTCAGAATTCCCCAGACAGTATGCTTTTATATAGAACCAGCTGTATGTCTTTGGACCAGTCACTGTTTCTCAACTTTAAACTTATAATTTTTTTAAAAAAATCTACTAACTCTAGAAAATGAGCCAATAAAATTTTTTATATTGCCCTGACAATGGGAGAATATCTTAACTTTTATAACAAGAGTTTCACTGCACCTCAAGTTGTGGAGATCCTTGGTGTTCTCTGAGCTTGGTTGTTTTTTTGTAGGCATTTCATTACCAAACCAGGTAACATTATCAGTGCTATGCAGGGCCTCAGTATTCGAAGTCACTCAGTCTTGCTTGGCTTGAGTTATAACCTCTTGTTCCCCAGCCAAATCATCAGTCTCCAGACAGAGCCTTCACATCACTTAGTTGGTCTAGAGTGGATGTATTTTATTTATTTATTTATTTATTTATTTGATTTGTCAATTGTTTACAAGATAATAAGTACAAGTGTATACATAGTTGTGAATATATGAAATGGGTACATATAAGAAAAATAAAAGAATAAGAGAAACAATAGGACAGGGACGGTAGGCACGTTGGTGCGCTTTATGCACGCCCCTACAGACCTCTTAGGAAAGGGGTGAGGTCAATAGTAGACAGTCTAAGGTTAAAGTTTTTGGGGTTTGGGGAAGAGACTACAGAGTCGGGTAGAGTATTCCAGACATTGACCACTCTATTGCTGAAGTCGTATTTCCTGCAATCAAGTTTGGTGCGGTTTACTTTGAGTTTGTATCTGTTGTGTGCTCTTGTGTTGTTATGGTTAAAGCTGAAGTATTCATTGACAGGTAGGACATTGCAATGTATGATTTTATATACCATGCTTAAGTCGGACCGAAGACGGCGTAATTCGAGGTTTTCTAGTTTTAGAATTTCGAGTCTGGTGGCGTAAGGTATTCTATAACGGGTAGAAGAGTGGAGAACTCTTCTTGTGAAATACTTCTGGACTTTCTCAATTGTGTTAATATCACATACGTGATAAGGATTCCAGACTGATGAACTGTATTCGAGTATTGGTCTAGCAAATGTTTTGTATGCTCTGGTTAGTAGTGAGATATTACCAGAGAAAAAGCAACGTAGGATTAGGTTAACAACTTTTAATGCCTTTTTGGCTATGTAGTTGCAGTGAGCTCTAGCACTTAGATCATTAGAGGTGAGTATTCCCAGGTCCTTTACAGAGCTTGGGTCATCAACAAGATCTTGACTATTCAGCTTGTATTTTATTTTCTGATTTTTTTACCAATATGTAAGACAGAGCATTTATTTGTTGAGATTTGTAGTTGCCATATGTTAGACCATTCAGATTCATAGTCTAGATCTTTTTGAAGGGTAGTAGTATTGTCTGTGGTATTGAACAGCTTTACATCATCAGCGAAGAGAACGCAATTGCTCTTGATATGATCACAAAGGTCGTTTATGTAGATTATGAAGAGAGTTGGTCCTAGAACACTGCCTTGGGGAACACCACTATTGACTGGTACTGGATTTGATAGGGCGTTCCCAATTTTGACCATTTGTTGTCTGTTTGACAGGAATGCTTCTATCCAGTTATTCAGTTGTCCAGAGATACCATAAGATTTTATTTTTAGGAGTAGTTTGTCGTGTACCACTGAATAAAAGGCTTTGCAGAAGTCTATGTAGATTGCGTCTATTGCTTTGCCCTGGTCGAGTTGAGTAGTCCATATGTTTTTGCAGTGTAAGAGTTGCAGATTACAGGATAGTTTTTTTCTGAAACCAAATTGTTTATTGGAGAGTAGGTTGTTTGTCTCTAAATGGAGGATGATGGATTGGTTAATAATTGATTCCATGACTTTACAGGTGACGCAGCATAAGGAGATTGGTCTGTAATTTTCAACTAGGCTTGGGTCTCCCTTTTGAAGATGGGAATGACTGTGGCTTGTAACCATAGGTTGGGCAAGGAGCTGGTTCTGAAAAGATCTTTCAAAGATTATGCTTAGAGGTTTGGCTATGGCAGCGGATAGTTTTCTTAAGAAGTAGGCACATATTCCATCCGGTCCGATAGATAGAGATGGTTTTAGGTTGCGTAGTGCTTTTTCAACGTTGTCTACTGTAAAATCGATATGTATTAGATCATTATTGTTGTCTGCGGTACGGCTAGGAAACATTGGGCATGATCCATTACTGTTTACAAACACTGAGCCGAAGAATGTGTTAAAGATGTTGGCTTTAATGGTGTCGTCGCTGCAGTCTTTACCATCAGGTCCAATCAAGGGAGGGATGGACCTTGAGTCTTTTAGTTTGTTGTTTACAAAATTGTAAAAAGCACGGTGGAATTGGTGCTTAGAAGGTTTTCCTCTTGTTTAATGTGGTAATTGGTGCATTCGGTCTTTATCTGGTGGCATAAATTTTTATATCGGTTTTTGAAATTAGCAACGTGACCAGATTTGTTTTTCCGCCAGAGTGATCTCTTTTTGGATTGAAGTTTCCTTATTGATATGGGTAATCTGCTTTTTTGTTTTGTTTTTGGAGTTGTTGTTGGAACATATAGTTTGATGACTCTTTTGACTTCAAGTAAAAAAAGAATATATAATGTATAAAAGAAACATACACACTACTCTCATCCCACTCCTAGCAGAGGTCATTCAAAAGTGCAAACAATGCAATTTTATGTCTTACTTTGCAGATAACTTAATGTTGGTTAATCAACTAAACAAGACCAGGTATCTGCAAATACCACTGATTACAAAGGGAATTGTAAGTAATAGACCTCATGCTCCTTTTAAAAAGTCTATTAATTCTTTGGTTTTTGTCTTGCAAACATGTAAATAGTTGTTGAATAGAAAAAAGGTTGCCAGGTAAGACAATTGACTGTCAATTTCTGAGATACAGAATAGATCTATAGTAAATCATACACATTTGTAGAAACATGGATCAATATACAAGGTGGCCTGTGAAACCAATGTAAAAAATTGACCTCTGGAATGTATGAATTGACACAGCAGTCAATTTATTTACAGGAGTTTCTCATTTAACCAAGTTAGAAGACCAGCAAGCAGTATTGTCTCATAGATATAATTAAGGTTTGATGTAATTGAAAATAATGTTAAATTTGAGGACTGTTCTTTAATTTTGTGGCTTTAGCTTTTGATCAGAGGGAAATGCTCAGGAAAATATAAGGTGGTATATTGATAAAAACACACTTATATTCAAACACAAACATATATAGACATCATATCACACTGATTCCCCAAAAGAAGTTACTTTAGTTGTCATAGCAACCTAGAAAATATCAATTTGTGACATCTTATAGCTCAGTTATAAGAAATAATTGCCTTGTTATTGTGTTGCCATTAAAATTCTTAGCAGCTTCTTCTCAACTTAAATCCAAATTCCAAATTTTCAGTTTGTTTCACGTTGAGTTCTTTATCTTTGTTTCTTTGTACCTACATATTGGAAGACCTTATCTAGAAATAGATTTTCCTGCTCTGCCTCAGGCTCCTTGAGAAATAGTATAAGAAGTCAATGAATGTAAGACTAAAAGAGAAAACAGAACAGAAACACCAAAGAATAACATAAGGAGTAATTGAAAACTATTCATTTTTTTCCAACATTTAATTTCAAGCCTGCTTGACATAGTCATTTCTAAAAATTCTTAGCTGGATATTAATGGGACAATAACACAATTCTTAAGAATACAAACCCATACAGCACCTATTGTTTCTCCACTGGCAACACATCAGATATCAAAGATCCTGAAACAAATCTTTTGAATCTCTTATATAATATACACATATAATCCTGCTATATTGTCCACTACTTCAAGGTTCTATTCACTTCCCATCTCAGATCCATCTTTGCTTTGAGAAGGGACAAGGTATTTTCATGGTGACAAAGTTAATATCATATGAGACAACAGACCCATAATTTTTTGCCCTGTCTCTTCAGTTCTAGTACTTTACTTCATTAACGCCTACAAACTAGAAAAGATCTGAGTTTAAGATCAGTGATTAGTTAACCTAATTCAGTTAAATTTAAATTAATGTAAAGAGTGACATAGGTGTTTATTTGCTCATTGTCCCAATCCTTTTGAACCAACTTGACAGCTTTAAGACTTGTGGACTTCAACTCCCAGAATTCATCCTTCAGTCATGTTAGCTCCGGAATTCTGGGAGTTGAAGTCCACAAATCTTAAACTTGCCAAGTTTGAAGACCCTTGTTTTGGACTAATGAATTGAGCCCACAATTACAGTCATAAATTATGCTGGTCATTCAGCGGATGATACAACAGTGATTGGTCTCAATCAAGACAACGATGAATCCTCATACAGACAACTTGCCTCGAGGTGTAACCGGAACAATCTAGTATTTAGCATTTATTTGATTTGTCAATCACTTACAAGATACAGGTATAAGAATAAACATAGTTTTGAATACATGAGTTAGATACTTATAAGAAAAATAAAAAGAAACAATAGGACAGGGATGGTAGGCACGATTGGTGCCCTTATGCACGCCCCTTAGGAAGAGGGTGAGGTAAATAGTAGACAGTCTAAGGTTAAAGTTTTTGGGGTTAGGGGAAGAAACCACAGAGTCAGGAACTGGAACTGAACACACTCAAAACCGTAGAAATGGTGGTAGACTTTAGAAGAAACCCTCCCACACTACCACCTCTTACAATACTAGACAATACAGTATCAACAGTAGAGACCTTCAAATTTCTAGGTTCTATCATATCACAAGACCTAAAATGGACACCTGACATCAAAAACATCATCAAAAAAGCACAACAAAGAATGTTATTTCTGCACCAACTCAGAAAGCTCAAACTGCCCAAGGAGCTGCTGATACAGTTCTACAGTGTAATTATTGAGTCTGTCATCTGCCCCTCTATAACTGTCTGGTTTGGTTCTGCAACCCAACAGGACAGACACAGACTTCAGAGAGTAATTAGGACTGCAGAAAAAACAATTACTACCAACCTGCCTTCAATCGAGGACCTGTATACTGTGCAAGTCAAAAAGAGGGCTGTGAAAATATTTACAGACCCCTCACATTCTGGACATAAATTGTTTCAACTCCTTCCCTCAAAACGACACTATAGAGCACTGCACACCAGAACAACTAGACACAAGAACAATTTTTCCCCGAACACCATCCCTTTACTAAACAAATAATTCCCTCCACACTGTCCAACTATTTACAAAGTCTGCACTACTATTACTATTAATCTTCTCATCACTCCTTATCACCACCCTCTCCCACTTGTATGACGGTAACTTTGTTGCTTGTATCCTTATGATTTATATTGACTGTTTCCTAGTATGATTTGATTGCTTATTGTACCCTGTGACTATTATTAAATGTTGTACCTTATGATTCTTGACTCTTGACGAATGTATCTTTTCTTTTATGTACACTGAGAACATTTGCACCAAGACAAACTCCTTATGTGTCCAATCACACTTGACCAATAAAGAATTATATCCTATTATCACATGATCATACCTGATTTTACAATTTTTTTGCAATATTCATTAAGTGGAAGCAGCAGTTGTGAAGTAAAGGCCAATTTCCAGCAAAAATGTCCAAATGAGTCACCCTTTGAGAGGCGGTTGGAAACAAAGCAAATGCAATTTTAGGCTATATCAATAGTAGTTTCTAATCATGGGAGGAATAATATCACACTTACATGACCGTGGGATACTGCACAAAGCCATAAATGTGAGCTAGTTGCAGAGATCTCAAAATGTATTCACATGGCCATGCAGGGAGGGGAGGGATGGAATTTCAAATCTGGATTATAAGTACTTTGGGGGGCATGCTTTGTCACCTCAAACAGTTGCTGGTTGTAGGTGAAGGACAACCTGCATTTTACCATTTGCAACCACCCAATGAGGTGCATTGTAATTTCGAATGGTCACTAAATGAACTGTTGTAAGTTGAGGACTACCTGTACTGAAAAAGGACCCTGGATGTATATAATTGTATCTGATTAGAGTCAGATATCTCCTTTTGTCTAGCTGAAGAAAAACAAAGTTCTTGTTCAGTTTCTTGATTTGATTTATCTTCTAAGTTTTCTCTGAAACACAAGGACATTAAACCAAAACTTCCCAAGCTTTTTCATACTCAAAATTGCTGTCAAAAAGTTCTTTACTCAATATGGGCAAAACACTTTAAGTCAATTTTAATGTCCCTATTGTGATTGGGTAATAGGTTAATATGTCATTACCAAAAGAAAAAAATCACTTTTAATCAAATATAGATCATTTTTCCAGGTTTGGGAAACACTGCTGTATAATGCTAAGGCAGGGTTTTTGTTTTTGTTTAAACCAATTTGTTAAGCAAGAAATAATGGTTTCACATAATACTAAATCATAATGAGTAAATTTCAGGATTTTAACACTGTGGGAATACACCATAATAATGAACATATCAATACTCAGATACAAGATTGGTTGAGTGCTTTGGCCAAGAAACAATTATTATTTAAGGATACAATTGTGAAACTTGTTTTTATGGAAATACTATTGTAATTTTAATCTTTTTTCATTTATTTAGCCTTGCAAATAATATTAAGTAAGCAATATTTGACATTGGTGCTTTGGATATCAATATTATTTTATTCCAAATTTAAATGCCATAGATTGGTGTTTTTATCAAACTTGGCAACTTTAGGATGTGTGGATCTCAGTTCCCAAAATTCCTCAGCCAGCTTCCAGTTGAGTTGAAGCTTATACATCTTAAAATTGCTAAATTTGAAAAATACTGCTATAGTGCAACCTGTCTTACTTAAGATTGGTACTGACATCCGTAGGTTTATCATGCAATAACGGTACATTCTATATATTGTTATTTTGCATGACCCCTAATCAAAAGATTTCAATAATTAATTAAATTTAGTAACAAATCAGAGTTACATTTCAGAATCCCGTATTTATATTTCCCTTTTAACATGGAGAAGTACAAAATAGAATCAAAAACTTGCATTTTGTTTGGTTTGGTGATTGTACAGAGCTACATCTTGCAAGCTTTTTCATTTTTAAAGTCTTTGTTTAGACTGCGCACCTGGACAGTTTCTTTTAATGCATCGTTCTCCTAAAAAGAAACAAGAAACGGCATTAGAATTGCTTTGTCTTTTTGAAATATGTGCTCCCCCGTATTCTTTCTGAATGCTTGCTTCCTCTCTCCCCCCCACCCCATGTAAAAAGTCAGAAGAAAACCTGCAGAACAACTTTGGGAGATTTCTTACTGGGCTTTGTTCCATAGATAGGCTCACAAATTGTTAGGAAACTTAAACCTTTGTAGAGGAGGGGTATTCTACATCTACATAGAATCTATACTGGAGCCCCTTGGATTTCCAACCAGCCTTGCTTGTTATTTTTTACCTGCAGTCATTGCTCTGTTGTCAAAGCATAGTATCCATTGGTGTCTTTAATGAAATGAAAGACAATATCAGTTCATTGGTGAATTGGTGTTTTAATTGCAAGAACACAGAGAGGAATTTGTAAAGTTTTAAAACTTTGCATGGAGATTTGTGTGCGTGTGTCGGTGTGTGCCTTCATTTATTTATTAAATTTATATGCTGCTCGTCTTGTGGTTTGATGCCTTGGAGTAAGTTTTTTTTTTTACTCATAGCAATTGCATAGAATAGTCCTTGAAGTTTTATTGGCAAAGTTTTTCAAAAGTGGTTTGCCATTGCTTTCCTTAGGCTGAGAGAGGGTGTGTGGCCCAAGTTTCACACCTAAGGCAACACTTCAGGCCTAAGGAGATCTCATGGTCTCCCAGTTTGTAGCCTGATACCTCATCCACTTCACCCAACTGGTCCTCATTTTTGTGTGGGTTTCTCCTTGTACTTATAGCGAAAAGAATGGTACTGTACTTTCAGAATAAGCATGAATTCACATGTTCTCTTTTAAGTCCCCTTTTTGTTTAAGACTGGCTCAGCTGTTGAAGAGTATGAAATAAAACAGTCGTACGCTCATTCAGAACTGTACAGCTGCATACCAACTGCTCCTCTGGTCAATGGAAAGGAAGTGGGGAGAACCATGAATGGCCTACAAAGGCCCTTCCCTCACTTCCAATCAAAAGAAAGGGTGAACTGTTTTTCTTCCTAAAACATAAACAGAATTGAGTAACATGCAGAATTTGCAATTCTCTCCAAATTAGATGGGAATAAACTTCACTATCCTCCATGGGTGTTCTGAATAGCACAGGAGACTTCACCGTTAGTACTATATATAGGTTGTTCTACTTTCTGATTGAAAAGTAGATTACTGAAAAAAGTGTTTATAATGATAATGATCAATAGCTCGATTGTACATCAAGTTTTCAGAAGTAAATAAAAGTTTGTGTGAGGATTTCTCTTCAGGGCAAGCCCTAAGTGTATGAAGTCCAAGCACATTCATGCCTCAGGAAAATCAATGTTTGATTATTTCCTTATTTTCTGGAAGCTAGATAATACAGCAGAGACTATTTTATTGCCTCACAAATCCCAGTCTACAAGCTCAGTTGCAGCCAACATCAAACTGGTAAGAATTTGTAGTTCTGACCTCAGTGTATCTGTGAATGTTCTTGTCAGTTACAGCTGTACCAAATCTATGTGTTTAAATAATGCTTGCAGAAGAATAAAGCACCATGGTTTCTTTTTTCTTAGGTGTCATCCTTGGCTTTGGTCTCCGATCCTATCACTTCAGCTACCGAGAAGTGAAATATTTTTCCTTCCCTGGAGAACTGTTAATGAGAATGCTGCAAATGTTGGTTTTGCCTCTCATTGTATCCAGCTTAGTAACAGGTACTGGTGTGAATTATTTTCTAATTTCTTTTTCTACTGTCATTCAAGTTTAACATTCCTCTTTGTATATATATGTGTATTGTTTAAAAATCAGAATCTAAGAACATACTCTAGGCCCGTCAAAGAATCTAGAATGTGATGTTGTTACGTATCAATTCATGATAGTGATTATTAGGTCAATTTTAATGAAAGGACAAGAGCTCTGTGAGAGAATATTTGCTTGCATAAAGAAGCTGAAAGATTCAGTTTCCAACAATTTCAGTTAAAAACAGGGATAAAACATTCATTCATTAATCAATTGCAATTGTAAGGTGAATGACTACAGGTAGTCTTTTGTTATGGTGACTCATGTCGTTGTGGTTGAAAAGCAAGGTACCCACCTTGTTCAATGACTGCAGTCCTGACTCTCCCAGTTGCAGTCATTAAGTGACTGTGCAGTTCATTAAGCAGAGAATGGGGTGCCTCAGGGTACGAGAGGCCTGGTGCAGGGCAATACTCTATTTTAAGTCCAGGCTTACACTGCAGCACACGCCTAGCTTGCTTGCTTGCTTGTTGGTTGGTTTATTATTTGCTTGCTTGCTTGCTCACTTACTTACTTGACTTCTATCCTGCCCCTCTCACCAGACGCAGCTCTAGGCAGCTTACAGACTTTCAATTAAAACTCACTACAAAACAATAAATAGGTACCACAAATTTTAATATAGAGCTTCTGCTGGGCCTCCAAGAACCTCCCAGGTAGCCCCCCTCTGTACAGCTTCCCAGATCGCACAGCCTTGGGCCTGTTTTTTCATCTCTTGGATCCCACAGCCTTAGGCCTGTTTCCCGCCCTGCCAGGTTACCCAGGCTCGGGCCTCCTCCTACCTGCCCTGTCATGCTTTTTGTTTCTCTTACCTCTTCCAAAGATCATCTTTCTGGAAAATGGCCCAGCCCATTGTGACCCCCAGCCTTCCTACAGAGGCCACTTTGCACTATTCTAGAGGTAGTCACCGTTCCCCGAATCTCTCAGGTAAGCAACGGTTATCCCAACACCACAGAAAGAACTTCCTTCTTCACTGACTGCTCTAACTAGGATAATTATTTATCTCCTGCATATTCCTCTGAGTTACAACTTTTTTAAAAAACAAAGGATTTCCTCAGAATATTGCAACCAAAATGCATATAAAACTAAAAGCTGTAACAGTTTCCTTCGGAGAATACTTGCTAAAAACCCTTGGAAACTGGAAGTAGGCCTCAGGATGCTGTTTTACAGGGAAAGAGGTTTATTAATATTATTGGCCACATTCTATCAAGGGAACCCCCAAAATAACTTGGAATTATTTGAAAACAGCTGATAAAAGCAACAAGACAGACACAGACCTCAGAGAGTAATTTGGACTGCAGAAAATACAATTACTACCAACCTGTCTTCCATTGAGGACCTATATACTGCACAAGTCAAAAAGAGGGCTGTGAAAATGTCTACAGACCAGTGTGGAATTCAAATTTTTTACTACCGGTTCTGTGGGCATGGCATGGCAGGGGAAGGATACTGTAAAATCTCCAGTCAGAGGTGGTATTTGCCGGTTCTCCAAACTACTCAAAATTTCTGCTACCAGTTCTCCAGAACTGGTCAGAACCTGCTGAATACCACCTCTGCTACAGAACCCTCACATCCTGGACATAAATTGTTTCAACTTCTACCCTCAAAATGACACTATAGAGCACTGCACACCAGAACAACTGGACACAAGAATAGTTTTTTCACCAAATGCCATCAGTCTGCTAAACGAATAATTCCCTCAACACTGTCAAACTATTTACTAAGACTACATTACTATTACTATTAATCCTCCCATCCTTCCTTTCACCCATCTCCTCACACTTATGACTCTATGACCATAATCTTATTGCTTGTATCCTAATGATTTTTATTGACTGTTTCCTAGTATGATTTGATTGCTTATTGTACCCAATGACTTTTACTAAGTGTTGTACCTTATGATTCTTGACTCTTGATGAATGGTATCTTTTCTTTTATGCACACTGAGAGCATATTTACCAAGACAAATTCCTTGTGTGTCCAATCAGACTTGGCCAATAAAGAATTCTATCTATCTACCTATCTACCTACATACCTACCTACCTACCTACCTATCTATCTGTCTAATGTATGAACTTCCCACTGTCCCGTTCCACAAACACAGATGCGTAACCGTTATGCACATTTCAGTTCCGAAAAAGACTGGCGTGCGAGCTAAGAAGGAGAGAGAGTATAATTGCTTGTAAAACACTAGAGATTTTTAGAGTAGGAAGAAAAAAAACAAATGAAAGGGAAGATTAATTTTAAAGTAATAATAATAATATTGTTGGATTTTGCAGGCACATTAGATGAAAAGATTCTAATGCTGTTTTAAGACTGTGCATGTTTTTTGTACAAACCATAATGTTCAGGTAGCCATTTTTTTAAACCACTTTTAATTCTTAGGAAGGGTGGGTACAATCCTCATGTCCATACTTTATTATTTAAGAGGGGAAAAAGCATGGCTAAAATGGTCTCTGGCAGAATTTGAAAACGATTAGTTTTTAAAAAGTTGTTAAAATTACAGATATAAAATAGAATGGTAAAAGCAGAATCTTCTTTTGTGTAACTTATAATTATCCTAGTTAAAGCAACTGCTGGAGAAAGAAGGAAGCTCTTTCTTTCTTGGATATTGGAAAAAGAGAATTCACCCTGGAGAAAGAATCTATGAGACAGAGATTATTTTCAATCACACTCTGAACCTGGTTCTTTGAATTATTAAGCATTAGATGCTTCGTGCAATATAGGTGATCCTCAACTTATGACTATTTATTTAACAACAGTTCAAAATCAGGACAGCCTTGGAAGAAACCGTTTATGACCTTTCCTTGCACTTACAAATGTCACATCACCCCACAGTCCATGATCATAGTTGGGTGCTTGGCAATCAGTTCACATTCACACCAGTTACATCATCCTGCAATCATGTGAGAACAATTTGCAACCTTTCCACCCAGTTTTCAACCCAAAACTTAAATTGGGGAAGCTGAATTTGTTTAATGACCACATGATTCACTTAACAACTGAAGTGATTTGCTTAACAGCAGTAAAAAAAATAGCTGTAAAATTGGGTCTTGTTACGTGATAACTCAGACTATAAGCCACCAATTTATGATGGAAATTTCCATCCCAGTTGTGGTCATAAGTTGAAGTTGTACATTGAATTATAAACTTACCCAATAGCTAACAAACTTGGCCAAAAAGCATACCCAAGGTTAACACCAAGCTTAGTGTATTATGTGAATATAACTGCTACATCTTTGATGGTTACATGGGTTTAACTATATAAACATAGACAAAGTCAGCTTTAAGAAGTCTGTTAGAAAAGCAGAATCGAGTGGAGTTGAGTAGCATTACAACTAAATTGTAGGCTGGCCTCACACAATACACTAAGGCAGACATACACACAAATCTTATGCCCAGCATCTGTTGTACAGCAATATTTGCCAATTGTGGAGGAAATTCATTTTTCATCAAATAGATTTCCCACTGTGAACTTTATTACATCTGCTACTTCATAAATTCTAGCCACTCCAATTCAAAGTATTGTACCCAGGGGTGAGATTCAAATTTTTAACAACCGGTTCTGTGGGCGTGGCTTAGGTGGTGAGCGTGGCTTGGTGGTCATGCTTGGTGACTGGGTAGACATGGCTTGATGGCCATGTTATTGGCTGGGTGTGGCCAACTCAATATCACTCACATTGAGGCATGCATCTCTTCACCTGGCCTCTCATGACGGTGGGGATGCTGCAACAGTTGTAAGTGTGAAAAATGGTCATAAATCACTTTTTTCAGTGCCATTGTAACTTTGAATGGTCACTCCACACAAGCAAAGTACCAGCAAAGGAGGGAAAAAAAACTCCAGAGAAGTTCCTGAGACAGGAAGTCTAGTCCTGCCAAGAATGTAATAAGGGTTAACGGAGAGGCAGTTTCTGTAAGCAACATCAGAATGTTTCCTTCCTGTCTTCCTTACAGGATTAGGCCAGTAATTTCTTCTAACAACCAGTTCTCCGAACTGCTTAGAATGTTAACAACCGGTTCTAGCGAATAAGTGCAAACCTGTAGAATCCTACCCCTAATTGTACCCATAGTAGGAAGCTTAAGGGGTTATTCACCTTCTTTGTGGCACTTCCTGTGGTTTTATTAGCCAATCATTGTGAGTGGTTTTTAGCATCCTTCTTCCCCATTCTGTGCAGCCATGGAAGCCTAAGATCAGCAGAGTCTTGTTGGATCAGGCCAAGGACCTATTTAATCTAGTCTTCTGTCTTGCATTCTGTGCAATGGATGCATTTAGGAAGCAGGGAACTTAAAGCATGCTTAGGACATTGCTTCCTTGTTCAAAGGAAGGCAAGAGCACCATTATGCACTTAAACGTCTTTCTCTATGTGGTCTGGCTGCCTCGTCTGATGTTTCTTCTGCTGCCCTAAGCCAGGAATTCCACCAAGGCTATAAACACTGACCTATGTTTCCAGAGGTCAAAACATAGTGGCTAACTGTGAACCTGGAGATCTGGTTTGCAGTTGACCCTGTAACCCTTTGCCTTCTTACAGAGGAATAGCTTCATGGCTCACGTTTCCCTGGGATGCATCTCACCACTTGCCTTACATTCTCATTTCCAACTTCCTTGTTCCATTATCCTCATAACTGCTGATCGTTCTGTCCCTAAATTTGGAAGGAAGGAGTAATAAATAGCATTTGAACGGGCTCTCCTTGGCCTGTAAACTAAAATAAGTTCTCCATTTTGCTGCCACATTCAAATGTTGCAAATGTGGGAAATCGGTAATAAACTTCCCCTCAGTGATTGGAAAGTTTCCAAAGTTGTAGAAGCACGTTATCATCTCACCAAACTATATAAATGGAGGGACAGGAAGTCAGTATTCATATAGCCTATCAGAGTGAGCATAATATTTCTTAAAATGTTTGTTCTTTTCCTAACTCTAATGAGAAGTGCCTATTAGCCACTGGGCTATCATTTTCCTATTATCAGAATTGCACAACAGGCAAAAACAGATGTGAATTGGTGGGGATCAGAGGTGGTATTCAGCAGGTTCTGACCAGTCCTGGAGAATCAATAGTGGAAATTTTGAGTAGTTCAGAGAACCGGCAAATATCACCTCTGACTGGAGATTTTATAGTACCTTTCCCTTGCCATGCCCACCAAGCCACGCTCACAGAACTGATAGTAAAAAAATTTGAATCCCAACACAGGTGGGGATATTCTTAAATATTTTAAAAACCTGAGTTCTGGAGAAAGGGCTTTAAAAAAAACAAACGAACATGTGGTCTTTTCCTAACTCTGATGAATTTGGAAGTTCTTGATATTAATTTTTTTTATCAACCTGGAACAATGTTTTATATAGATTAGCTTAGAACAATGTATTTCAAACTTGGCATGCCGGCTGAGAAATTCATGAAGCTGAAGTCCATATATCACAAAGTTACCAAATTTGGAGAAACACTGGCCTAAAACAATATGTGAATTCAGCCAGTTGTTGCATAGTTACAAAGCATTAATAAACCATGGTTTAGCACTGCATACGAAACCAGTGGAGAGCTAATATGTATGGAGCAATTAAGAAAAGCGTTACAGTGGAACCTCGGGTCGTGAACGCTAGCTCCTGTCTGTGACCAAATCGGGTGGCAAACAAAATTTCCTCTCAGCACCATTTTTTTTGACTGCGCGCATATGCAGTCGGTCATGCTTCCAGACATGACCAAATCAGGTTGCGACAAGAGTCCGGGAACGGATTATGGTCATGACCTTTGGGTCCACTGTATTTAAATAAAAGACACTTTATAACGTCTGAGCATTTACTATATCTGTGGCTGGATAAATTGGGAGGAAAGGAATGGTGTTTCCTAGCCAAGTTAACGTGCTAATCTTTTAAGCAGATTTAAATCTATTATTATTGTAACAGATTGGGAAAATGTTGCAGATGTATTACCTCAGACCGCCCGCCCCCCCCCCCCCAAAAAAAAATTGGTTTCCCTGCTAATTTGCTATGCTTGAAGAAGTTTGGTTGGCTTGGGAAGTTACTTTGATGGACTTCCCTCTAATTAAATCACTGTGTTTCACTGTGTTACTTCAACATTAGGGAATCCAGCAAAATCATCAAGTGAAAGTCCTTTTTTCAGAAGCTAATGGGCTTTGATTATACATCATTTACTTTCATATCCTCACCCGACTCATATCCCAGCTACCAGAAAAAGGCCATTTAAAGCCATTTAATGATATGGGAAAATGCTTTTATAGGAGAGCAGGTTAATTTAAGTGTCACATCCATCAAAGGATGGTCTCTTCAGGTCTCTAGCGAGCAGGTATTGGCTGCCTTTGGTTACTGAAAAATTTTGGGCTGCTATTTCTGTGAGCCTTCATTTCAGATTCTTGGCATCGGGACAGTTAGTTCTTTGTGCTCTGGTATTACAATGAGGCAACCCAAGAGAAAGAGACTCGGTTCATAGCTGTCAGCTGTTACTAATCACCGTTCTATGGCTTGCTGTGAATCCCTGCTAGTCCTTACCTCCTGCTCTGCTTAGCACACATAAAGAAGATAAATTACTCCCTTAGTTTCTCTTCAAAAAGCATATTGTGTGGTGCATTCCAATATCATGAGCAAAAGATGGAATAATGCAAAGAGTTAAAGTGGTATCTAAACAGCCCACACAGTAGGGTCCTACTCTGGCAGATGTGAAGAACAGGAAATGTGCCACTGACTTGGATATCTAGAAATGTTGTGTTACTTTGCGCTTACAAAGTTGAGAGTAGAAACGGGATGCAGCTCTGAGAGAAAGAGCCCCAGGGTTTGTGTGTGTGTGTGTGTCTTGAGTAGGCTAGTCCAATATTTCTCAACCTCAGCAATTTTAAGATGTGTGGACTTCAGCTTCCAGAATTCCCTAGCTAGCAAGACTGCTTGGGGAATTCTGGCTGTGGAAGTCCACCCATCTTAAAGTTTCCAAGGTTGAAAAACACTGAGCTATTCTAACTATGCAACCTGGCGTCAGCATCAAGGATTGTGAGAAGTTACAGCAAAAGACAAAATTACTTTTGAGCCTGAAGAAAATACTTTCCACAAATTTCCGAGAAGTCAGAGGTGGTTTGCCAAATCTGGCATTGGGGAACGGAGTAACGTTGAGTGGTTGTGGTACAAGTGACAGATTCTGAATTGGAAAGGAGCAGACGGATGAGTTACTTCCTCAATTTTACCCTAAGAACTGAATTCCAAGATACAGGTAGTCTTCGACTTATGACCAGTCACTTAATGATCATTTGAAGTTTTGATAGACTTTGACAGATCCATACTTACGACCCAGATTCAAAGTTCCAATGATTCTCTCCGCTATGGTCCTATGACTGTACTTCGGGCATTCAGCAAGTGGGCCTGCTGTTTGTGTCATTCCGTGGTCATTTTATGACAGTTTTGCCAAAACCTGGTATTTGCTTCCAGTTTTCAGCAAAACCTGGCCATAACAAATCATGGGTGCACTTCAACAACCACAACATTGTCATTGGGATGTGCAATGTTTCCAATTCAATCAAGACTTTATTTGCTTTAAGGAGTTAGAGAGAGATGTTATATCCATGCTCTGAATTTTGGGAAAGTGAATCCAACGAGCTGCACAAACCTAGTGTGCATACATATAAATAGCAAAGAAGAATGTAAAAAGTCTCTGATGCAGCATCTTGTTTCCTAAAAATGCTGTCTACTCTTTATAAGTGTACCCTTTGCAGATATGGGGGTATGGGGTTGCAAAAGATAAAACCAGTGTTTTGTTGCAGCATCTCTTTTTGTACATGTGTTGTGACATTGCATGGATGTACAAAAGGAGCAGAGCTTGCTTTGCAGTTGAGCAGCTCTGCTGTCCTCACTTTGATAATGCCATCAGACCTGTGGATGCTTAAGCTTTTTAATCTTAGAAAAGTTATGCATCCCTACTGTAGGGAAAACAATCTCCCTTAATCTCATGGCTTCCAGATTGTTAGGTTTTTAACTTCAATCCTCACCCATACTCCTGTATGTATGCACCACATATCTGCTTTCAGTATGGGGTTGAAATATTCGGGAGAACTACGGAAATCCCTTGGTTATATTTATTATTCTTTGATTTAAAAGCCAGTGATTTAATTCCATCCTGGATTCCTTTTCAGCTACAATTTAATTACATGTCAGTTTGTGCCATTTGCCAGGCTGCATCATTTCATTAGTATTTTTTTTCAGGTATTTTTCAGACCAATGAATCTTTATAGGACTTGCATATTAAAGAATCCACACTTTGGAAAAATGTGCCTATAAAGAGATGTATGTTCAAGGTAGCAACAAATAATAAAAACAAATAAGATTTCCTTGCAGTTGGAGGGGGTGACCCACAGAATTTTAATAGAATGAAGTAACAACTGAAGGTACATGACATACATAAAATGGATATAGGCCACCTGTACCTTCATTAATATTTAAATTCAGCAAAACCAGGTGAGTTACAATTTGTTCAGTTGCTTTCCCTAGCAGTTTCTGCAGATAGTCAAATATGCTAGTGAAGCATTGCTATGTTCAAATAGTAATTTTATTAACAATTGCAGTTAGAAGGATAAAAACCAATACAAATTTAAAAATAAATAAATAAAAGACATAAAGTGCAAAAAAGAAAAAATATAACAATAAGAATATAATAAAGAAAAAGAAATGAAATGAAATATATAGAGAGAAATGGCTTCCCCATTCATCACAATTATAAACAGTTAGTAACTTATCACCTTCTCTTAAAATGTGGCAAATTCCCACACCCCATCTTTTATGTCTAAACAAATCCTTAAAGCATAGTCATTTCAATGTCCATTAAGGGTTACCAGAATTAACATGTCTGTTTTAACCTTGATCTAAGCCAACTTTATATTCCTTCCTTTTAATTTAACAGTCTCAATCTTCTTTCAAATAATATCCTAAGAACTTGATTTCTTTTCGTTTTCTTCTTTGTCCTTCCTCACAGAATTCTGCAAAGCTTTAACAAGTCTCTTTTGTAAATCTAATATAGGGAAATTATCTGGGTCACTCACTTGATTTACTATTTGTATAACCCTTTTAGTTATTAAGCATTTTCCTACAGGATACATTCTTTGAATTAATTCCAATATCTTTTTTTTCAAATCCATCTGGACCCTTAGTCTATTTGCAGTTTTCCTAAATCAAAGTTCACCCTTTTGCTGTTTATTCCCCACCCAAATCCATACTCCAAGCTAACCTCCCTAGGTCTCAATCTTATGTTTATTATAGGATTTGCCTGGAAGACCCCTAATTAAATTGGTCAAAGGATTGACTGCTTAGTTTGAATTCCCTCTTTAGAAGTTACTACCACCTCTCTAGGGTAGATTTTGTCTTCAAGTGGCTGATGATCATTAAAAACAAGCAACACTGCTTAGATATTACATGTGGGAGAAAAAGGGTGAAAACATCCCCTTCCCAATAATTCACATGGAATATATTGGAAGATATTGGTGGAATATATTGTAGATGCAGATAGTCAAGTGTTCAATATAGCAAGATTTTGTCTATAGGTGAAACAATAAAGAACTCAGCTTTGAAAAATCACCCTGTGTTATTCTTGATTTTGGGCTCTTGTCTCATCCCCCTCCTTCGAATGTGTTCCCTCCTTCCTCAGAAATTGCCTCTTCTTTGTAATCCATCTCCCCCTCCATGGGAACCATCCCTCACACATAATTACCTGAGTAGCCACTTACATGTTAGCCAATATGACATAGTAGTTAGAGTGTTGAATTGGGCAGCCATTCCTTTCAGCCCAATCTACAGTATCTAACAAGTTGGTTATTGTCAAGATAAAATGAAGGTGTGCCCAGGTTCTGTTAATTATTTAAAAGAGAGGTAACATATTAATGCAAGAAATTCATAATTGAATGAATAATAAATGAATATGAATTAAAGAATTAAAACAGGAAATTCATTATCATAAAAGAATGGACATGTTTGTGGAGAATAGTCAAATGTGAAATGCTAAAGGTAGAATTAATTGTTATAGCTAAAATTGAAATATATATAGCCTTCTCAAAGCCCTATTTATTTATTTATTTATTTATTTATTCGGTAAACTGTCTCGCCTAGAGGCAGCTTACAATAATAAAAAAATAGATAAAACCTTAAAATGTTACCCAAATAGTCCTTGACTGTAATTGATCACCACATAAACACATTCGATTTTATGACCTTTTTGTGGCAGTCATTAAACAAGGATCATTGTTTTCTTTTTGCTGGAAACTGGAAGATAATGCTGGAAACGGTCAAAAAACACCAAAAATCACAGTCACATGACTGCAAAATGCTACAATTAGTCGCAAATGTGAGCCCCTTACCAAGCACCCCAAATTGATCATGTAACTGTAGGATGTATGTGGGGGGTGTGTGTGTGTGGCCATTTCAACTCCAGAATTGAGTTATAAGTAGCTCTGAAGAGGTTGGCCATAACCTCAAACAGTCACATACGACTGGTTGTTAAGCAAGGACTACCTTTATGGATATAAGTGGTAAGGTATTTCAGGATTCTTGTTCTTCCCAAACCTTTGAAAAAGGACCAGACAAAGAGGACATTGAGGGCGAAGGTCATTCCTCTGCAAAGAAGCTTAAATTTCTGAGTTGTATGACTCTAACTTTCCCCTTGTGCATCCTTTGTGTTAGGAGTGTCTGCCTTGGACAGTAAAGCATCAGGGAAAATGGGTCTCCGAGCCGTGGTGTATTACATGAGCACCACAATTATAGCTGTCCTGATTGGGATAATCATGGTAGTCATCATCCATCCTGGGAAAGGGTCAAAGGAGAAAATGCACAGAGAAGGCAAGATTGTCCAAGTGACAGCTGCAGATGCCTTTCTGGACTTAATCAGGTAGGTGGCATTTTTCTGCAACTTGGCTCCTTTGATTATGTGGGATTACAGCCCTCTTATTGCAACGTGGTTAGTGTGAATTATAGGAGGGCCTTCCTGGAGGAAAGCTATTCACTAAATCAAAAAAAGATGCTTCATGAGTGATAATGTAAAGCTAAGGAAATGAATGATGCAATGGAACACCAAGGTGACCTCCTCAGCTTGGAAATAATAGCAATAGCAATAAGACTTATATACCGCTTTGCAGTGCTTTACAGCCCTCCCTAAGCGATTTACAGAGTCAGCCTATTGCCCCCAACAATCTGGGTCCTCATTTTACCGACCTCGGAAGGATGGAAGGCTGAGTCAACCTTAAGCCTGGTGAGATTCAAAATGCCAAATTGCAGGCAGCCGGCAGGCAGCAGAAGTAGCCTGCAGTACTGCACTCTAACTACCGTGCCACCACAGCTCAATAATTCTGAAACATAGTCCAAAAATAGCCTGATAGCCACAGATCACAGTTGAACAATGTTTTGTGGCTGAAGGCAGTACTTTACATTTTTGGGAAACCCAAGACACACAGTTCCCAAAAGCTTTGCACACTTATACAAAGTAAGTATAGCTCACCATCAAGCTGAGCAAGACAAAGTGAATGTATTAGCTTTCTTGTTAGTTTCTCATTCTGATGCCGATTAAAACCATTACCGATTACTATATCTTAGGTGTCATTCTAATTGATGGTTGACATTGGGAATACAAGTCATCATTCAAAGAGATGCTATCTTAAAAATGAAAACATTGGTGTTCTTATTTATTATAACCATTCATTATATCCCGAATGAAGGAAACACTTCATTGAACATGTGTGTTGGTGAGAGATTTAACTGGTGAGAGAAATTTCAATTACATGAGGATAGCATAATTTGATTCAGGACATGCAAATCATTTTGAGGAACCACTTTGCTTACAAAGAAGCAAATCTGATTTTGAAGCAGTGAAGCAGCTGAGACCATAAGGATGACTGACAAGTGACTCAAAGCTCTTCCATTGTTTTCTGGGCCTGCCTGTACACGGCCAGAAAACACTTCTACTGACCAGGTTTCTGCTACCAGCAACCAAATTGTCTAACCCATAATATGTGGATTTGAGTTGTACTTTGTGTTTAAAGGAATATTGGGGGGAAAATAATTAATCGTTTCTTACCGTGATCCTAATAGGATGACAAATTATGGCTAATAGGTAAATACTATTTTTTTCTTCTTTACAGAAACATGTTTCCTCCAAATCTTGTAGAAGCCTGCTTCAAACAGGTAAAAAAAAATTGAATCCCATCCTATATGCGGGTATATTACATGTCCGGATTTAATTGGGATTACACAAAGACCAAGCCTATAATGCAGGGAATTGTTATTCATTGTCTCCCAGGGAGAAGCACTTACAGCTTCCCTAAGACGGGATTCCAAGAGATTGTATTATGTAGACGTAGCTTCATGACCCACCAGGATTAGATTTTCCAGTTGCTTCTCTGCACAGATCTCTGATTTATCAAAAGTGTAAAAAATCATCCTATGGTTATTGTTGATATTCCAACAGCCATAGATGCGAGAAGACGTGCTTCGTTATTATTAAAAGTAGAGCATAATATTAGAAGCCAGCAGTGTTTAGATTAGAGATTAACATGATGAAAATTCTTCACAACATATAGACAGACTTAACCATAGATTCAATTGAGAAAGTGTAATTTTCCCAGACTAAGTTAAATCCAAAAATGTCAGGGAATTTCTAGAAACCTGACACTCTGACAAATTAGCTGTCAATAGACACATAGACATTAACAACATCAGTAGAATATGCAAAAAAAGACAGTCAACCAACCAAAAAGGGTACAAAAAGATCCAAACACTTTTTCACCAGCAATCAGCACCCAGATCAGCATAGATTAACTCCAAGGTTAAAATCAGACTAACAATCAACTAAACAATACTCCAATCAAGCAACTAAGGAAATGAATGATGCAATGGAACACCAAGGTGACCTCCTCAGCTTGGAAATAATAGCAATAGCAATAGCACTTAGATTTATATCCGCTTTGCAGTGCTTTACAGCCCTCCCTAAGCGATTTACAGAGTCAGCCTATTGCCCCCAACAATCTGGGTCCTCATTTTACCGACCTCGGAAGGATGGAAGGCTGAGTCAACCTTAAGCCTGGTGAGATTCAAAATGCCAAATTGCAGGCAGCCAGCAGGCAGCAGAAGTAGCCTGCAGTACTGCACTCTAACTACCGTGCCACCACAGCTCAATAATTCTGAAACATAGTCCAAAATAGCCTGATAGCCACAGATCACAGTTGAACAATGTTTTGTGGCTGAAGGCAGTACTTACATTTTTGGGAAACCCAAGACACACAGTTCCCAAAGCTTTGCACACTTATACAAAGTAAGTATAGCTCACCATCAAGCTGAGCAAGACAAAGTGAATGTATTAGCTTTCTTGTTAGTTTCTCATTCTGATGCCGATTAAAACCATTACCGATTACTATATCTTAGGTGTCATTCTAATTGATGGTTGACATTGGGAATACAAGTCATCATTCAAAGAGATGCTATCTAAAAATGAAAACATTGGTGTTCTTATTTATTATAACCATTCATTATATCCCGAATGAAGGAAACACTTCATTGAACATGTGTGTTGGTGAGAGATTTAACTGGTGAGAGAAATTTCAATTACATGAGGATAGCATAATTTGATTCAGGACATGCAAATCATTTTGAGGAACCACTTTGCTTACAAAGAAGCAAATCTGATTTTGAAGCAGTGAAGCAGCTGAGACCATAAGGATGACTGACAAGTGACTCAAAGCTCTTCCATTGTTTTCTGGCCTGCCTGTACATGGCCAGAAAACACTTCTACTGACCAGGTTTCTGCTACCAGCAACCAAATTGTCTAACCCATAATATGTGGATTTGAGTTGTACTTTGTGTTTAAAGGAATATTGGGGGAAATAATTAATCGCTTTCTACCGTGATCCTAATAGGATGACAAATTATGGCTAATAGGTAAATACTATTTTTTTCTTCTTTACAGAAACATGTTTCCTCCAAATCTTGTAGAAGCCTGCTTCAAACAGGTAAAAAAAATTGAATCCCATCCTATATGTGGGTATATTACATGTCCGGATTTAATTGGGATTACACAAAGACCAAGCTTATAATGCAGGGAATTGTTATTCATTGTCTCCCAGGAGAAGCACTTACAGCTTCCCTAAGACGGGATTCCAAGAGATTGTATTATGTGGACGTAGCTTCATGACCCACCAGGATTAGATTTTCCAGTTGCTTCTCTGCACAGATCTCTGATTTATCAAAGTGTAAAAATCATCCTATGGTTATTGTTGATATTCCAACAGCCATAGATGCGAGAAGACGTGCTTCGTTATTATTAAAAGTAGAGCATAATATTAGAAGCCAGCAGTGTTTAGATTAGAGATTAACATGATGAAAATTCTTTAATTTCACAACATATAGACAGACTTAACCATAGATTCAATTGAGAAAGTGTAATTTTCCCAGACTAAGTTAAATCCAAAAATGTCAGGGAATTTCTAGAAACCTGACACTCTGACAAATTAGCTGTCAATAGACACATAGACATTAACAACATCAGTAGAATATGCAAAAAGACAGTCAACCAACCAAAAAGGGTACAAAAAGATCCAAACACTTTTTCACCAGCAATCAGCACCCAGATCAGCATAGATTAACTCCAAGGTTAAAATCAGACTAACAATCAACTAAACAATACTCCAATCAAGCAACTGCCAAAGAAGCAGATAGTAAACAGCCCAATCAAAGAACCTCTAAGCCCACCCGCACCAACACTGACAGGGCAAACAACTAGAACAGTGGTGGCTAACCAGGGATGGGATTCAAATTTTTTAACAACTGGTTCTGTGGGCGTGGCCTAGGTAGTGGGTGTGGCTTGGTCATGTGATTAGGTGGACATGGCTTGGTGGTCATGTTATTGACTGGGCATGGCCAACTCAATATCACTCACATCGAGGCACGCATCTCCTCACCTGGCCTTTCATGACTGTGCGGATGCTTCAACAGTCATAAGTGTGAAAAATGGTCAGAAGTCACTTTTTTTTCAGTGCCATTGTAACTTTGAATGGTCACTCCACACAAGCAAAGTACCAGCAAAGGAGGGGGGGAAAACTCCAGAGACATTCCTGAGATAGGAAGTCTAGTCCTGCCAAGAATGTAATAAGGTTTAACTGAGAAGCAGTTTCTGTAAGCAACACCAGAATGTTTCCTTCCTGCCTTCCTTACAGGATTAGGCCAGTAATTTCTTCTAACAACCGGTTCTCCGACCTGCTTAGAATGTTAACAACTGGTTCTAGCAAATAGGTGCGAACTGGTAGAATCCCACCCCTGTGGCTAACATTTTTCGGTTCCTGTGCTGATAATTGTGCGCGCACTCCTGCGTGCCATCACCCAGAAGGAAATGCGCATGGGCCCCGCACGACCACACTGCACACTTCTGTGCATGCGTGCATATCTCCTGTGCACTGCTGCTGCACATGTGCACCAGATACCTGACAATCAGCTGGTGGGCAGCAGCGCACACACATGCGCAATGCACCTTTTCTGCATGGTTTGCCACCATAGCACTAGAATATAAACTGACCGCAAACTGCACTCCTTACTAGCACCAATGATCAGGGGTGGGATTCTACCAGTTTGCACCTATTCGCTAGAACCAGTTGTTAACATTCTAAGCAGTTCGGAGAACCGGTTGTTAGAAGAAATTACTGACCTAATCCTGTAAGGAAGGCAAGAAGGAAACATTCTGGTGTTGCTTACAGAAACTGCTTCTCCGTTAACCTTTATTACATTCTTGGCAGGACTAGATTTCCTGTCTCAGGAACTTCTCTGGAGGTTTTTTTCCCTCCTTGTTGGTACTTTGTGTTCAAAGTTACAATGGCACTGAAAAAAGTGACTTATGACCATTTTTCACACTTACGACTGTTGCAGCATCCCCACAGTCATGAGAGGCCAGGCAAGGAGATGTGTGCCTCGATGTGAGTGATATTGAGTTGGCCACGCCCAGCCAGTCACATGACCACCAAGCCACGTCCACCCAGTCACATGACCACCAAGCCATGCCCACCAACTAAGCCACGCCCACAGAACCGGTTGTTAAAAAAATTGAATCCCACCCCTGCCAATGATGTTATCTAGTTTGGGTAATGAAAAGTCTGCAAGAAAACAAGCAAGCTCAGAGATCACCAAGGAAACCCTCCCTCCTTATTTAGATTATTTCTGTCTTCATCCAGAGAGGTCAGACACATCTGTTGATAATTGCATTTGAGCAATTAGAAATAAGGCTTCTAGAATTCCTCACACGTGAATGTAATATTTGTCCTAACCATCATTAACAGTTCAAAACGAACTATGAAGAGCATGTTCATCATACACATGATCATGCACATGATGATTCTAATGAAACATCGGTCCTTGCTGGCATTATAAATAATGTAACAGAAGCTGTGGGAAACCTAACTTGGATGAAGAAGGAGATGATCCCTGTACCAGGCGCTGTAAATGGAGTGAATGCACTTGGACTGGTTGTCTTCTCCATCAGTTTTGGATTAGTGATTGGCAATATGAAGGAACAAGGTCGGGCATTGAGAGAGTTCTTCGACAGCCTTAATGAGGCTATCATGAGACTGGTAGCTCTAATAATGTGGTAAGTACTAAATTCACTGTGCTACTATTACCTGTTTTGATCCCTCACACCTCTTTACTTTGAGGTCTAAGCTGAACTTCCTTCTTGGTTGTTCTAACAGTTTCTGGGATTAAAATTCAAAGAGGTGGATATAGAACAGACATTAGGAAAAACTTATTGACAATAACAACCATCAATCAGTGGAATAAGTTGCTATGTGGAGTGGTTTCTTCTTCATTGGAGGTTTTCAAGCAAAGGCTATAAATATTTGTGGTGATGTAATGAATCTTTTTTTTTTTTAAAACAAGTTTTATTAAAAGTTTCAACAACAAACAAATCATTACATATTAAATCTTTCCCTGTCTTTCTACAATAATTTCCCCAATATTCTCATAAAACACAAACAAACACAAACAAACATAAAAAAATCTTTTAGTAAAGTACCTTGGCCCCAGTTACCTCTCTTTGCATGGGCTAAAATAATAGCGCATATCACTCTTCACAATTCTATCTTATTTAATCCATCTTAATTAAATCATTAAATTTGTATCTTTTGCCCATTCATTATCCCTCTATCTCTTCTTATAATAAAAAGAATTTCTCCTGAAATCACTAATCAGAGTATGATGCCTTTCTATCCTCCCCTAAGTTAGTAAAATTAACATTCAACATAACAAATACCCAATTTGGTTCTGCTTGGTACATTCTATCCACCAAAAATGTTTAAATACATTGTATCCTCCTTTCCTTCGATATTTTATTGCATTTTAAAAATCAATCATTATTAAAAACTTCAACATTTTAATTTCTTATTAAATCTTAAACCATTCTAATTTACTATTTCAAATATAAATGTTACAATACCATCTTCTGTACCTTAGCAGAATCTTTCTTACAGAAATTTATATTTCATCCTTTGTCTCTAAAAAAAATCCCTCTTCTCCCATCCAATTTTAAAGCTTTGAGGCTTTTTCTCCGCCTTTCCCCTTTCTTTCTTCCCCACCAAATCTTCCTACCCCCTTCTTCTTCTAACCTCTGCCTTGCTGGGATCCCTTCTCTGTTGTGTTCCCTTTTTCTCTTGTTTGTTATCATTATATTTACTTTGCATCATATTTTTCTCTTTCTCAAATGTTTTTTAGATCTTAAGTCCTTCATTTTCCTTGCTCTCTTCCTTCCTTCTTCCTTAGATAAGTTTTGGGATTCAGTGAAGATGGCGCCTTCGTCTCTTCCTTGTTGTTCTTCTTCCGTTTCCATCTGTTCCATTGTCTGTTGGTAATTGACCAGCGCCATTTCTAGAAATAGAAAAGCTTTTTCCATGCCATCTTTGCAGGCTGCTTTTGTTTGCTCATATTCATCCCTCAGGTCTTCAAAAAGGAAAGCCATTATAAATAAATCTTTTCTTTTCTTTATTCCTCTTTCTTCTTACACCAACCAAATATTCCGAGAGAAAGGCAAAACAATCCCAAAATCCACAATCCTCAATAAATCCAAGCAAGCCAAAATTCCCCTTCCTCTTCCAGGGTGGTATCAAACAAATAAAAAAAAAAGAGTCCAAATCTATATTTTAAAGCCTTATTAAGATTATATTTCTGTCCTCAAGTCTTCAAGGCATCTCCTCCAACAAGATCCAAATTTATATATTTTCTTATCCTCTCCCTTCCGGCTTAATTCCGTCGGGAGGGAGAGTAAACTTTCCTTTCAGCACCTCAAAATAGCCGCTTTTTTTTTTCTCTTGTGGAAACAATCATCAAAAAACCATCTTTTCCAGGAATTAAATTAGATAAATCTCAAAGCCCTGGGTCGACCAAGAAGAACTTTCACTTTCAATAACTTTCTTTCTTCCTCCTGCGCATACTTGCCCGGCTGTCAACTTCTTTGTGGCGGCCATTGCGGACCGCCGCTGCACCGTCCTGGTAAAAGGGGGTTCTGCCGGCCAGGAGGGGGTCTGCAACACCCCAAACCCTTCCTCCGGATCCCCTTACCTTCAGCTACCCCTGCAGGGCAGCCTTGCTCCGCACCCGTCCGGGTCGGAGCCCCAAAACGGCTAGCGGCAGGGGATCGCAGCAGCCGAATCCCTACCGCTCGCATGAAGCCGACAAACCGGAAACTCATGATGTAATGAATCTTAAGAGCCAAGAGCCAACTCTTGAGAGTTTGATGTCGTTTTTGAGGTACCAGGCTAGAAACCGGGAGATCATGAATTGTAGTCCTGCTTTGAGCACAAAGCCAATTGAGTGATCTTGAGGCAGTCAGACCTAGGGAGGAGACAGTCAGTGATGGGATTCAGCCAGTTCGCAAAAGTTCGGGAGAACCAGTTGTTAACTTTCTGAGTGGCTTGGTGAACTGGTTTTTGGAAGAAATCATTAGGGCAGAGAACCGGTTGTTAAATTATTTGAATCCCACCACTGGAGACAATGGCAGATCACCTCTGAAAAACCTTGTCCAAAATCCTGCGGGGACTTGTCCAGGCAATCTCCAAGAATGGGGCACAATTGAATGGAAGAAAAAGAAGAAGTATCCTACAATGTGTAGGGAAATGGACTTGATTGCCTCTTCTGGTTCTGTGATCATAGGGGACCCATATATGTGAAGTGAAAGGATGATCCAGGAATCAACTCAGGGTCCCCTTTTTCCAGGAATTACTGAATTCCCATCTGGTGCATTACCTAGTGAAATAGATATTCTCATTCCTCAGCAATAACTTCTGACATCTTCCTCCAGATTTTGAACAAAAAGAACCCGCTGCACTCCAATTCAGCTAATGAGAGATGGGAACCTGCAACATTTCAGATGTTGCTGAATACAAACTTAAGAACTATGTAAAGGATTCTGGAAGATGCAGTATAATTTAGCAAAATTATGAATATACCTGCCCATCTTCAAAACTGAATTTACTCACAACCATATTGGCAACACTGAAGAAAGTCTGCGCCCAGCAGAACTTTCCACTTCATCAGAGCTGTATTGGTCCTCTATGTATCATGACAAGGCTATCATTTTACATGATACTGTACTAAAAGCCTGTGAGTCTGATGGTCTGTATTTTAAGATTGGTAGATAATGGAGAAAGGAAAGGGAAAATTATTCAGGGAAAAGAAGAAAGAAGAATATACAATATTCCAGTGATACCTACTTAAGCAGAGTTATAGGATAACAGCCTTCCTGTACTTGATATCTTAATTTTATTTATTTCATTTGTATAAAATGTGTGCAGCCATACATCTTAATCTAAACTCTGAGCAGTTTACAATCATGAATAAAACTCTAAAAACTAAAATCAATAAACCAATGAGAAGTCTCAGATCATCTCCTAGACTTCCCTGATTAGTATGATTACACTAAGAATTCTAGGATTTGAATTCCAAACAATCAGAAGGACTCTAGATGGGGAAAAATGTAAGTATGAACTCAGTTTTGATGAGTGTTTGTAGGGAAGAAATGAAGAACCTTCACACGGTTGTTTCAAAAGCAGTTATAACAGCAGTAAGAAAAAAACAGGGATTCTTAGGAGAACAGGAATATGTGATGGTCTCTTATTATACAAGTCTTGTGTAACTGGCTTCAGATTTCATTACTGCACCGAAGTAATATTTTACCCAACAAGAATGTGATTAAAAAATTTAAAAAGTATTTTTTTTAAAAAAATACATATTTTGGAATAAAACACACCATCCATGACTAAAGTCTGTCCATAATGAATTGGTATGTTCATATTCTCCTTTGTTTGCCACTAATCTGCAGAATTCATTTTAAAAATACAGGATCTCCAGACAATATAATAAACAAGAATATTGGGGACAATATATTTAGGGTCACAATCTTGGTCTTTATAGAGTGTAGCAAGGAATTTCCAAGGGCAAGAGAATAAAGATACATTACACAAAAGTAGACTTATAGGATAGTTACAAAGCAATGCATTCATCTTTTTCTCTTTCTCTGTCTCTCTCCGTTTCTCTTTGTCTTTCTTTTTTTCCAGGTATGCACCACTTGGTATTTTGTTTTTAATTGCGGGGAAAATTGTTGAGATGGAAGATATGGGTGTGATCGGAGGCCAGCTTGCCATGTATACAGTTACTGTTATCATTGGTTTGCTCATCCATGCAATTATTGTTCTCCCACTTCTCTACTTCTTCATTACTCGGAAAAATCCTTGGGTCTTTATTGGAGGATTGTTGCAAGCTCTCATCACAGCTTTGGGAACTTCCTCAAGGTAGGCTTTCACAATCAAATAGTTTGGGATACAGGAGTTTTTATTGGGTATATACTGCCTGTACATATGCATAAACCAAGAATAATAGGTCCCCAAATACAACCCCCCCACAAATTGGGTTCAGCTTAACTACAGATATCTATAGAGAGTCTCAGTCATCCAAGTCATGGTTGTCCCAAAGGTGCTTTTTCAAGAGGCAACTGGACTTCCTGGTTTTCCTTTGAAGACATTTTGCTTCTCATCCAAGAGGCTTCTTCAGCTCTGAAGAAGCTTCTTGGACGAGAAGGGAAATGTCTTCAAAGAAAAACCAGAAATTCCAGTTGCCTCTTGAAAAAAGCACCTTTGGGACTTATTTACAGATGTAATACGTTTTTAAAATGCTGCGTATTCCATATATACTAGAATGTAAGCCCATCTATCAATAAACAGATTTTTAAAGTGTTAAATAAAATCCCATGAAAAATGTGCCACCCACAGATAGGCTGACCCTCAAAATTTTCAATTTTCACAGCTAACTATGGACAGCAACATTTTTCATGATATTTTGGTTAAAAACCTGAGAGCTTATCCATAGAGAGGCTAGTCCGTGAGTAAATACAGATGTTTTTATTGCAAAAGATTGAGAGAAGATATGATTATTCCAAATTTCTTTCATTATCCCGGGTCTCTATCACTTTTCACCGCTACTTTAGGTTTTACTTTACATTTAACATGTTGTTCCAATATGTGTGTAGCGACATTCATCTGCATCTAAGTACCATTCAGAGTACAATATAATATAGAATCCAGATTTTGATGCACTTCATATTATTTGGCTATATATTCCAGTAAATATTTTAATTGGATATCTCTTTTACATTAATTATTCTTAATCCTGAAAATTAATATCTGAAACTGCTTTGTATTGAGATATATCTTTTAGTCTAGATATATCTTTAAGTTTAGACAGTTTAGTTTAGATAGACATCAATGAAATGAAAGGTACTGAAAATATGTACGCACGACACATGATCTACCTGTACTATATGGTCTTTCTGTAATATACACCCAGGAATCCAAAATCTGGGTGCAAATTCCCTCAAATTTGGAGCATTGTCTGAAGATTGACTATATGAACAAATTCTTTCTCTCTCTCTACATACATACATACATACATACATGGTAATGATATCTTCTTGTATTTTTCTCCCCATCTGGTTTCAGTTCTGCCACTTTGCCTATCACTTTTAAGTGTTTGGAAGAGAACAATGGAGTAGACAAACGCATTACGAGATTTGTACTACCTGTGGGTGCAACTATTAACATGGATGGGACAGCTTTGTATGAAGCCCTGGCTGCAATTTTCATTGCACAGGTTAACAATATGGATCTAAACTTTGGGCAAATTATCACAATCAGGTTTGTAAACCTTGCAAAAATACATATCCTTGTATATCTGTGCAGGACAACAAAGCTAGAAAAGTCGGAATGAGGGGCATTTCTGAGCGGAATGCACGGTAACACAGGGGGACAGGAGGATGATAAAGTAGGAAGTCATGAACAATTCAGAAATCATAGAATACATTGTTTGCAATGCAAATTATAATATTAGGACCTAATCCAGATTGAGAGTGCTACATAGAATGCAGGTCTTCTTCCTATTGTGATAGTTATTAGTTTTAGAGTAATATAGAAGGAAGGAAGGAAGGAAGGAAGGAAGGAAGGAAGGAAGGAAGGAAGGAAGGAAGGAAGGAAGGAAGGGGAAGGAAGGAAGGAAGGAAGGAAGGAAGGAAGGAAGGAAGGAAGGAAGGAAGGAAGGAAGGAAGGAAGGATGGATCACAATCTGAACATCTAAGACATCTAGAAAATGCCAGCTTGGGGAAGAGTGGTCTAACTCATGAAGCTGAATACACTGTTGAGATTGCTTATCTAGCTTAAGCACCAAATTTTCTTCTAAGAGAAATGAAAGGGGAAAGACTTTTGATCATGCAAACTAGCAACTGATTCCAACCAGATTCATGAACTTCTAGCCAACAACTTCTTCAAGGCTGAAAGAGTTTTATGACATAAGGACATGTTTTAAAAAGTGAAAATGGCAGTATGATTGGTTTTATATCTCTTTCCTTATAACAGTATTACCGCAACAGCTGCTAGCATTGGTGCAGCAGGAATTCCTCAAGCTGGCCTGGTCACAATGGTGATTGTATTAACCTCTGTTGGTTTGCCAACAGATGACATAACACTTATCATTGCAGTGGATTGGTTTCTGTGAGTATTTTTCTATATGAAGTAGACTAAAGGCACAAGTGTAAACTAAACTTATAAGTCATTGTAGTTCCTTTCCTGAAGAAATGTATTGAGTCTCTTTGAAACAATACTTGGTTACATTGCATACAAATGTCAAAATGTCATCTTATATAAAAAGAAGACTAGAATAGGATACTGATGAGGGTTTTTTGGACAAAGATATGAAAGTCATTCAATCTCTGTTCACCTTCCAAGCTGTAATTTTTTTAAAAGATGCATTATTCAGTGTCGCCAGCAACCATATTTTCAACATGCAAATCTTAAATTTCCCTGTTATTTGTTTCATAATGAACCCTTTCAAATGCTGCAGCTTGTGGCCAATCTCCTTGTGTGAGAAGGAAGAGGCCCAAAAGAAAATATGAATGTTACAAAAACACCTACGTGTTGTTCCTTCTGATATTTAATTTTTAAAGATGGCTGTTATTTCATTTCACAATTTATTCACGTGTTAATATATTGCTGATGTAATTTTAAGGAAAGAATGTGGACTTGTGTTATATCTTCTAGTGAAAACTTTCACTGTGTTGGAAAAAAAAAAGACTGGTTTATTTAAATTGCAATGTGTTCCCTAGGGATCGTCTACGCACTACTACCAACGTTCTGGGAGACTCCATTGGTGCAGGAATTGTCGAACATTTATCCCGCCATGAGTTACGGAACAAGGATGCTGAAATGGGCAACTCTGTGATTGAGGAGAATGAAATGAAGAAGCCTTACCAGCTGATTTCACAAGAGAATGAGAATGAAAAGCCCTTAGACAGTGAAACCAAGATGTAAAGTAGAGGAAAGTTGACACAAAGCACTAAAGATATGGAAAATGTACACTTTCTTTGGTCCTTCTGCTTGTTCCTCATTTCTTCTTGTATTCTCAAAGCACTGAAAAGGTTTAAGGATGAACTAGATGTTACGAAAGACATAGAGTCTGTGACATGCCTCCTCTGCCTTGTGATAGTTAGGTTAGAGCAATGAGCAACAGCAGGCTGTTGTTCCATGTGCCTCGCCTTGTTCCTTCCAGTAAGGAAGGCCAGAGGAGGACAAAGCAAAGCACAATATTTCCATGTCTCATATTGTGTTTACCTAGACATACTTTCTCTGGCCTGATGCCTTCCTGATGTGAGACTACAACTCCCAGAATTCTTAGGAAACATGCAGCAGCCATGCTGGTTAGAATTCTGGAAGTCATAATCCACTACATCTGTAGGACATATGGCTAGAGAAGACTGCACAATTGGTGCAGGAGAAAATAGTGATGGGATCAGTTGCACATTTTTCAAAATTGGTGAAATATATTCCAAATTCGTCACAGTTGAGATATAGAGCTATGTTCCATTAAAAAGATAATAGGCATTACACAAAGTGATATGCAACATTTTAATGGGTGATATTTTATCAAATTACCAAGCTTATTCAAGAAATATATATATATATATATCTCCTGTTAATGTGATTTCATTTAATAGAAGCTGTAACAGCAAAAACAGAAGAAATCCTGAAAGAGACTTCATTCGTTCAAATGCTACATGTTCTTAGCACCATCAAAAGTCAACTTTTGATATTTAATGCTATTCCCAGAGAAATTAATAGCAAATTTTGTTGTTGTTTTTTGTGTTTTTAAAAAGATAGTGTTTCCTCATTTCATTGCTGTTAGAACAGCACAAGTATGAATACATTTTTTCCTAAAGGATGAAATAAGTGGATAGTATTTCCCACAAATCATTATATTTATGAATTAAGCAAAAACTACTAATCACGTGTTCATTTCTAACCAATGGGATATTTTAGTATCCGAAAGAGGCTCATGCTTCTTGGTACTGTGCACCTTCAAATCCCATTGATTTTATATATCACAAACCTGCAAATACCTCTGTGTATGTGTAACATTATGACTCTCTTTTAGACGATAATATTTAGCACAAATACTGCTACTCATACACACTGTTTTTTTCCCCAGGATCATAGATCAAATGCACACACATTAAAAACATATGCACTTTGGAACAGAAAATTTATCTTAGTTACTTCATTGCTATGGACATATTGAATTATTGCTATCACAACAATTGTGATGTCATTATTTGATCAAGCAACTGTAAATATTCTTCTGATTTAATATAGTGAGGCTTAGATAAATTATAACCCACCAATCATATATAGTTTTCAGAAAGTAACTTCTTTTGCTTCTTATAGAAACTGCTAGTGTGATAGGATTATAAACAGGCTCCAGGAAGAGTACTATGGTTCATAAATTGTCTTAAATCTCAATTTACAACTGAGTTTTCAGTGGGAATTCAGATCCTCGCTGATTTATATCCATGTGACATTTCCAATCAATCATGGGAATTATAGTTTAGTCTGACGTTAAGAATCCGGTTGAAGATCCTTAGCCTACACAGAAACAGACACACACAAACACAGACACACACACTCCTTAAATTTACATGAAAAAGAAACCAATTTTAAGCCAATGAGAATTTTTGGCAAAGATTTAATCTAACTGTTCATCATCAACATTGCAACACTCCAGAAACATCCCTTGAATTTAGTATCCTAAAGACCAAGATATGAATTCTAAAACACCCATATTTGAAAAGAAACTCAAATGAAATAAAAACCCCTTATTTCCAGGGAGACTTTGCTGGACATTATGCACAATGCTAAGCCCTCATCATACAGATGAGCAAAAAGATCTCAAAAAAAAGAGGGAGCTCACACAGAGCTGACCTGCTATGATCAAACTAAGAAATACATTCACTTTCTCTTAGCAGCTTGCTTCTTGTTATATAGGAACTAGAGATTGCAGCTGAAAAGAAACTTACTGTAACCTAGCAAAAAAAATGAGGATTTGCTGTGATATAATTTATTTAATAATAGATTGCAGGTTATTTTAAACCACAATTCTTGATTGCACATAAAGGCCAGCCACCGGGAATCTGCTATTAAAAGAAAATTGGGTTCAGTTTGTCCTTCCTTGTTGCGTAAGAATGGCTCTCCCCAAAGTTCTTTCTACTAGTGATGTAGTCCTTGACTTACAACCAAAATTGAGCCCATAATTTATATTGATAAGTGAGACATTTGCTAAGTGAGTTTTGCCCCATTTTATGACTTTTCTGTTCATGATGGTTAAGGGACTCACTGCATTTGTCAATTTAGTCACATGGTTGTTAAGTGAATCTGGCTTTCCCATTGACTTTGCTTGTCAGAAGGTCACAAAAGGGGATCACATGACCCTGGGGACACAGCAACGGTCATAAATATGAACTAGTTGCTAAGCATCCAAATGTTGATCACTTACTTGACCATGGAGAGGCTGTAATGGTTGTGTGAAAAATGGTCATAGGTCACTTTTTTCAGTGCCATTGTAACTTTGAACAGTCACTAAACAAATGGTTGTAAGTTGAGGACTACCTGTACTAATTTGTGATTTATATTATATGCAATCCTAGCTAGTATGAGTTTAAATTAAACTTCTGCAGCTAAATTGTCTGCCTGTACTTAACCCTCTAGCAGGAAAGATTTTAGAATCTCTTGGCATCTCTTGACATGCAGATGGAACTCTAGGCAGCAGTGCCTACAAAGCATCTGTCAAGGTTCATAGAGAAACTACAGAGACAAAAATGCTTTCAGGAAGGGGAATCTTCCAAAATTTGGTTAAATTCATTTTTTTTTTACAAAAAAGATTAAGGATTAAAGACTAAACTTTCTATTCCACTACCACTTTCTCTATGTTAACAGCACCTATCTGATAGACCCTGCTAACAGAGAGGGGAGATAACTTTGTGTAAAAAGTAATACTAACGTGGTGCTTGATTATTTTTTATTAAGAAAAAGAGTATATAAAAAGAATAACGAAAAGATTTAATAAATATTGAAAGTATAAAAGACCTATTTTTTAAAGAGGCCTTCGGGACTAAGAAAGGACAGTTTTTTTAAAAAAACAACAATGGGATCAGATTGTGATTTTTGTACATTTGAAACTTGCTGTTTCACAGAGCCCATTTATATTTTTTAAAAATAAGATTTTTAAATTATATTTTACATGCATGGTCATAGGAGACAGGAGGAAAGCTTTATGCAAGCAGAATAATCTCTTCCTTCCTTGAAGGAAGAGAGTAAGGTTTATGACCTGTTACATTCCATACGTGCTGGACTCCAAAACCATTATTCCCTTTTCTTCTAGTCAGGAATAATGGGAAAATCCCACATTTGTAAGAGTCTGATTTCATAAGATGGTGTAAATATAAACATACATTGGTTGTATAGTTGTTGGAAGAGTACTTTAATAGCATTTTTGTAAAATAGGGCCGAATTATTCCTTAGAGCTGCCAATCTGATATTTCAAGTTTTGTTCATTTGTTCCCAAGACTGTAAGATTACCGAAAGCTACAAGACCTGCGATGTGTTTCATCCTGGCTAATTCTCAGAATTCTGCAGTTATGCCCTGGTTATTATTATTTTACAAAATGGTTAGTATTTCACATAAAACTTGACATTATCCAGTTTAAGCTAAGATAGCTGGCATTGTCTGATGGCACACAATACATTTTCAAGATTCAATTTCACAATTAGATTCAGAGCCACCAAGCATTACAAACAAATCTAGGCAGGTTAAAGAGAGAGATGATTTACAATAGAATTCTTGGATTTCTGAGTTTTGACGATCAAATGTGGGAATGATATTTCTATTTAACCCAGGCTTATAGCAGACCAACTCATTTTCTATCATCTGATGTTCAGAGTTTACAATAGACCTTTACTAGCCATCCCCTCTCCCCTTTATAAATCAATATAGTAAACACTATACTATAGTGATTTATAAAGGGGAATAGGCTCCCTTATGCTTTTCTAATCTCTCAGTTTCTATTCATTTTGCCTACTCGTGGAATAATTTTCAACGGAAGTAGTTTACAAATGAACAATCTGTTCATTGTGGCTAGTGAAGAGCCTTTCCTTACTACTAAGTAGGTTTAACATAAGCGAGGCCTACCTACAGGCCTTTGTATGTGAAAATCCATACAATCATAGGACAACAGCAAAGAGTTGGAATTTTGTATACTTCTTTATTTTCATTGTGGATTTTTATAACCCAGATCCAATAATCCTAATAGGAACCACAAACCACTCACAAGCCTGTATTTCCACTGGATGCCTCCTGTCGTGTTCCAGGCCAGGGATGGGCAATTAATTTTCCCAAGGGGCCACATGAGAAACTGGGACTAACCAATAGGCCTGTGGAAGGGACTCTACCCAATTGGCCTGTGAAAGTGCGTGCACGCACATACATAAACTAAAAAGCTAAAAAAGACAAAATAGCAGCCACCCTCAAAATAAAAGCAATGCAGTTGTGTTGCATGCTTGGCATATACTTATTTACATTTTATTTCTAATTTCCCATTGACCTCATTTGGGTTGGAAAGGAGCAGCCAAAGTTCCAGATGTGGCCAAGGGGCCATAAAATGCCCAGATCTGTTCCAGGCTATATTACAAATGCAGAATGAAAGATGGTTCCACATGATAGCGACAATGCCCTTTCTAGGGGTAAAAGCCCCACCCTAAATTCTTGCTGTTGCTTAATGGCGCCTTTTGAGGGACATTGTCAAACTGATAACACACACAAAAAGCTGGCTTGAAGTTTCTGAAACGCGTTGAGGATTATCTTAAAAGTGTGACAGGTGAATAAAACCACGCAAAGATTTAACATTTCAGGTTGTTAAAGTGGGATTGTTGAAGTTGTAGTGATAGTCTCTGAATGATGGAAGTACTTTAGGTAGGCAGGAGACCTGCTTAGCTTTCCCTTTGAAAAAGAATGGGAATTAACTCAGTGTGTCTGATGTTGTTTAAAGTAATGCAAAGCTCTTATGTAATCTCTGACTGTACGCAGTAAATGGATGTGCCTTTTTTAATTTGTATCTTTTTGCGCTAACAAAAAGAAAATCTAGATTAGAGACAGGTGTTTTCTGAAAATGTAACTAGAGATATTTTTATAGTGGTACTGTAATATGTACAAAGTTAATATTAAATTGTATGGAATAACTTTTACTATGGTTTGGTTTTGAACGGATACTATTTTTGGAAAGGGGCTGAAAAGATTTTCATGTAAAGAGCTATCATTCCATGCTGTCACTTTAGGAGAAAATGGTATTACAAAGTGTGACAGTTCTTTAACTTTATACTAACTCTGTTTCTTACAAAAATCATGAGCCATAGAATATTCTCTCTCTTGTGCCTATTCTGAGTTGGCAATTGATGCACCCAGGGTGTGGCTTGAGAAATATTACTTTGTAGGTATATTTTCAATTAAAAAGCAAATAGTTTTACATTATTCTTTTTGAACAGTGTGGTCTTTTTCTCCTCAGTGAATAATGAGTCTTGAGGTGTGTTAGAATCTATACACTTGCTCACATTTACAATAGCAATTTATTATACATGTTGGCCTTGGTCCTAAGAATGCTCACCCAGACCTAAACCTGACTTCATCCAGGAAAGATAAAGGTAAGAATGCACTTTGTGAACTCACTGCTACGTTTTAACAGGGTTTTCTTTTTTTGGCAGAAATAATTTAACACTGCAGTCTTCCAAGATGTTTTCTTTCAACTTCAGTGTTACTCTCATCATAGCTAAAAAATAACTACAAAATCCAGACAGCAAAAAAGAGTTGCCTATGTCTGTGCTGCAAAATATTATTTGTCCAGATTTTTGCAGCCAGATAAGAGAAAACAAGGTGGAATAGTGTGATATATGTCAGTGGTCGCTAACCGGTGGGCCACAGCGAAATCTCACCCCAGAGCACCTACACAAAGCAATTAATCCAGGCTACGCAGAAACACAAGGCTGCGCTGCCCACATGGCCTGCGGGAACCCTCCCCTCCCACTCACTCTTACCTGGTAAACTTGCCTGCTAAATTGCTATTTTTCCTTTTTCCGACCATCATCTGTTCTGCTGTGCTGGGAGATTTAGATTAGCTAGGAAGCAGGAAATGGTTGGATTTCTTGCTTTCTAGCTAGTCTTTAGATCTTCGGCTCAGCACAGCTAACCTTCCTTAGGACTGAAGTTTGCTTGCAAGCAAATTCAGTGCAGACTCATGGCAAGCAAATTTGAGAGACTGAGCTAGCCGATGGCAGATAGATAGATCACTGAATGATTCTGTGAGCAACTCAATCGGCCTGCTTTGCCTGATTTTGGGTAAAAGTTGCTCTATTTTTTATAAAAATTCAATATTTATATAAATATTTATAATATTTACATACACGCCATTCCCAGAGCCACACCCACAAATTAGGCCACATCCACAGAACCGGTTAGTGGTCCCTGGGATCTAAAATTATGAGTTTGATGGTCCCTGAGGTCCAAAAGGTTGGCGACCCCTGATATATGTTAACTTACTTTAAACTCTGTTGTGGGACATCTGCCATTCCCCTTTCCATAAGCATACACAATTGAACGCATATTTGCACATCACAAAAAGAGATTGAGTCAGTTTGTATTGCATTCTAAGCCAAGCTAAAAATGTGAGTTTACCTATAACCACGATCCTACGTTTGTTCCAAATTTGAGGAGTTAATCTATCATTAATTTCTTCTTTCAGTGTCTGGACAGAATCAGCAGCTAACACTATACCAGGTGCACTAGCAGCTTCTTTCCTCTAGTTCTATTTTCAAATCCTCAGGCATTGGTGGGCTGCAAGGAAGTGGAAACTAAGGAGGTATATAGAAAGAGGAAACCTAAAGAATGTTGAGAGAGGCTGGTTTCATATGTCATTACTCCAACTTGATTAAGTTAAGTTCATTCCCATGGATGGGGGAGTGGAAATATCACTGTCACCAACCATGAAGTTGGCATAGATTCTGGAATGTCCAAAAACTGCAACTGAAAATGGGTTGCTATATCATCTGGCATGGATCCAAAAATAAATCTCTTAACTATGATTTATACTCAGCTAGACATGTGAACATCCTTGAATGCATTTACAGTGTTATCCCAGGAAAATGCATCCCATATATATAATATTGAAAGGAATGTCTTGCCTTCTATTAGCACAAAACTCTATTTCTCACCGTAGCCCAGAATAATAATGCTCTATTTTCATTCCAATATTTTATCAGAGACCACATGGAAAAAGGTCTAGATTTTGTAGATTGCTCTACAAACATCCTTATGACCAAAAGGTGGCAACAGCAATGCAGAAAGTTCTAGCTCTTTGCTGTCATCTAATAATCATTGGAATATCTGCAGGCCGGATATGGTAACCCTACCATACGATCTTCAGTTAGTCCATATAACAAACTTTTCCACCCAGAGTTCTTTGGAAAATGACTTCCTCCCAAGTTATGTACCAGCGAGCATAATGCAAATATTCTATCTATATGCAGTCAGTGAAGTGTCTGAATTGAATCTGATCTTGGTGATAACGTCCTTACTGTTTTCTTAAGTGTTTTGCAAATTTCTTCTTCCAGGTTGATTTTTCACATCTAGCTTGATGGTGATGAAACATAAACTTGGTTGCTGGCTTTTACAGAATATTAATATCTCAAACTTTATTAGATGTTAGGAAATATTAAATTAGTTTAACTAACAATATTATTATCCATGGTATTAAAGCATGTGCAGTATTGTATTCTAGTAAAGCAGATAGGCATGTCCAGATATATTGGATTACAACAAATATCATTTCTGTTGGCTAGAATTCTATATTGTCATCACATCACATTTGAAAGAAATAATAAAATAGTGTCCCTTAAGAATAGTGAAAGACAACTCACAAGATCATCTGTTATTTGCATATGTGGAAAAATAGAGGACTCCTCCTAGAAGAACTAGAATGACTCCTGGATTCCAGAAATTATAACACTATGTTCTTTCAACTTTATTGCTGAATAGCATATATTCACTGTTTTTTTCCCCAGAAGCACTGTATCCTGTTCATCCAATTTCTCTTCTTACAAAATAGCAATAGCACTTAGATTTGTATACCGCCTCATAGTGCTTTACAACCCTCTCTAAGGGATTTACAGTGTCAGCGTATTGCCCCCAACAATCTGGGTCCTCGGAAGGATGGAAGGCTGAGTCAGTCTTGAGCCATTCAGAATCAAACTCCTGGCAGCAAGCAATGAGTTAGCCTGCAGTACTGCATTCTGACCACTACACCACACCACCATGAGTGCTATAGGAAATAGCTATAAGTTTCAGAACTTTTTATGGCATGCTTCCTTAAAACAAGGAAAAGCTAATTCAAAGGAAGTGATTTCAGCTGGACATATTCTGAAGTAGATTTTTCATACAAAGTAACATATATAGGAATTGATGGTAAGTACAGACAAGCTCATACCAGCTTAAATCAGAACTGAGCCAACAATCCAGGGTTCTCAATGAAGAACATCATAAACCCTTTGTTATTCTACACCCCCCAGCTCCCCAATAAGTGCTAATTTTATTCATATTGACTGCATTCACTCAGTACATTGAACCCAGTTGTTGAGACAACCCATTTTCTGGATTCACAAAGTACATTGAAACATAAAGGCACCACATCCTAAGGCACAAGAAACAAGGTTAGCATTAATCAAACATATTGTGAAAAACCAACTGTTGGGTCTTTGTCTTGTTTCTCTAAGTGTGTGCCATTTTCCCTCCGTCTCTATTCTAGTTTATATGCCATTCCAATCTTGAAAGTTTGAGTGGTCTTCATAATACAATAAGTACCATTTCCCTGAAAATAAGACCTATCCCCAAAATAAGACCTAGCATGTTTTACATGTGTACCTTATATAAGCCCCCCCCCCCCCCCAAATAAGCTCTACTTAAAAGCCTGTGCAGCCGGCTGGCCTCCCATTCCATCTGGTTGTTTGAAGAGATGCAGCCGCAAGATGGGGTCTGGAGCTGCCTGATGCACCACACACTGGCTTACCTCAGGGCCCCTGCAGCCAGGCCATCCCCCGACACCTGTTTTGTGGTGGCAGCACCAGCAAGAGCCCATATGGCCGCCAGCCCACTTCTGCTCCACCCCCCACCTCACCTCAGGCCCGTGGCTTCAGCACGTTGCTTGGCCTCCTGCTCTGTTGTGGCTGTGAGCAAGCAGAAGAAGTGGGCCGGTGGCCATGTGGGATCCTGTTGGATGGGGCTGCCGCTGTGAGGCAAGGCAAGTGTTGGGGCATGGCTGGCCTGGCTGCAGGAGCCTGAGGTAAGCCAGTGTGGGGTGTGTGGGACAACTCCACCCTCTACCCCACAGTTGCACTAGGGCACCATGCTGCCTCCTGCCCCATCAAGATTTACATGGAAAATTAAGACACTCCCCAAAATAAGCCCTAGTGCTTATTTTGACGCCCAAAAGAAAATAAGACAAGATCTTAGTTTCAGGGAGACACAGGTTTTAAGTTCATTTACTTTCCCCAAGCTCATCTCATTAACTTCATATTAGAACTGTATTGTTTGTGATTCGACCATTTCGCTTCCTTATGGTATGCCCAGAAAACTTGAAGGAAAAATATAGAGAGTTTAAACTGGGTGCAGAATGGTACTTATGCATTGGGCTGTCTCCTCTTCTCCCCAACCTGCTTATATGCATTCGGAGAACAGAATCAACATGGATTCTTTCTATCACTTGCAAGTAACTTGTACTATTTCTCGGCTGCCAAGGAAACTGGAGGGAAAACTAGAATTCCGGGGCTTGAATCTTTATTATGTCAGAAGATGTGTACAATACAGATGTATTCTACACATGTATTCGTGTGTGTGTATGTGTGTGTGTGTATGTATATATATATATGTGTGTGTGTGTGTGTGTGTGTGTGTGTTAAGTTTTCGCGGGTATTTATAGGTATGGTATTCAGCTCTGTTCGAGTATTTTCCCATTTCGGCAGAATCTCATCTGCCATCATTAGGCTTGTGTATTGTGTTCATCTGTGAGTCAGGCTTTCACGGCTGTTTCTGTTTTAAATTTGGTGCTAACCTACTGCTGTGTTAGAATGGTTTTTTCATCATCCTGATTGGTTGGGAGTCTTGGTCTGTGTTTATTGGTCTTGGAGTTTGCTGTGGGACTCGTTGGTAAGGGCTAGTTTCCAGATGTCTGGTAGGTGAGAGGCATCGTCCCGTTTATTCATGTTATGTGGGTGTTTCTCTATGTCGATGGTTTCCCTGATTATTCTCTTGTTGAAGTGTTCATTATTGGAGATTAATTTGGTTCCCTCAAAATTAATTTCATGTCCTGTGGCTTTGAGGTGCTGGAAAAGGGAGGAAGTATTTTCTTCTTTTCTGACTGCATTCTTGTATTCTGTGGTGTGTGCATTTATTCTCCTGTTAGTTTGTCCAATGTATGTGGCTGGGCAATTGTTGCATGGTGTTTCATAAACTCCTGGGTTTTCTAGTTGGATCTTGTCTTTGGGGTTTCTTAGGATGTTGGCTATTTTTTGGTCAGTGCCAAAGGCTGTCCTGATATTGTGTTTGTGTAGAATTTTGCTGATTTTGTCTGTGGTGCCTTTGATGTAGGGGAGGAGGGCGATACCGTTGTCCTGTTCTGTGTCTCGGTTTCTGGGGGGTGTCTCCCTTAGGATTAGGTTGGTAATTGTGCTTCTTTGGAATCCATTGGAAATTAATACATTTGTGAGGGTGTGTAATTCTGTTCTCAGGTGGTCTTTGTCGGCTAGGCGTTTGGTTCTGGAGATGAGGGTCTTGGCTACAGAGTTGATCTGTGCAGGGTGGTGATGGGATTGTGCATTTAAGTAGTGGTTGGTGTGTGTTTTCTTCCGGTGGATGGTGTGTCCTAGGGAGCCATTGAGTTTTTTTGTAAATTAGGACCTCCAGGAAGGGAAGTTGGTTGTTGGCTTCTGTTTCCATGGTGAAATGTATTTTGGGGTGTAGGCTGTTGAGGTGTGTGAGGAAGTTGTCCAGTTTTTCTTTCCCATGTGGCCAAATTACAAAAGTGTCATCTATATATCTAAGCCAGAGTTTGGGTTTGGGTTTGGATTTGTCTAGAGCATTGGTTTCAAGTGTTCCATGTATAGGTTAGCGATACACACACACACACACACACACACACACACACACACACATGAAACTTCAAAGCATCCCAGAATACTAAAGAAATAATGAGTGGATCATTGTCTTTGCACTGAACTTCATACATCAAACCTAATAATTTTGCCAACACTGAGTGTCATGGAATATGTTTCAACATAGTTCCATTAAAGAACATGTGATGCTTTTATCATTTTAGATGAATCAGAGCAGTACATCTCTTGAGAAGGAATACTATTAAAGTGGTTGCCTAAATTATCCTTTAAATGTAATATAAAAAATTAGATTAGTTTTTAATTGCCTCACTACAAGAGAGGCTCATCCCCATTAAACAGATTAATATTTTTAATCATTTGTGGCAAGTGGAAATCCCCTAATTGTTTTGTACTCAAACTTCAGTTTCTGGAATGTTAATTATGGATGCAAACAAGTGGCAACATATCAATAGAATATTCAATAAACCTTTGTGTAATTACATACATACATATTTTTAAAGTATGGTCTAAGAAAGACCAGAGGGATTTTAAATCTTAATTTCAAATTACACAAACCTTCAGAGAACTTTTCATAAGTGTCTGCTAAGGCTGTGCATTTATTTTATATGATTAGGGTTACTTGTTATTTTTAAAATTTATAGCTCATGTTTCACCTTAGCCAGATTTTTTAAATGATTAAGATTATGAATATTGTATAAATAGTTGCCAAGATCATTTTATGTAAATAAGCACTGAGAACTGCCAGATTACAGTAGGATAAAAATAAAATCAGAGTTGTGTTTGACCTTGGGTGGGTGGGGGGGCATGGCCAGGGTGACTATGGCCAGCTCAACGTCACTCATCAAGGCTCCATTTTCGGCTGCGACGTCCTCCTGCAGCCCTCTGCCAGCAAAAACGGAGCTCAGAGGGGCTCCATTTTCACTGGAAATGGGGCTGCAGAAGGTTGTTGCAGCTGAAAGCAGAGCCTTGGAGGGCCTCCATTTTCTCTGGTAGAGGCATTTGACACCCCTGGTATAAGGTCTCCAGAGACTGGACTAGACTATCAAAGTCTCTTCCAACCTTATTATTCTATGTTCTATGTTCTTTATAAAATCCCTAGATACGAAGCAACCACTTCCACAATTGACCTAGAAGACAGCTTATTGATGTCTGAAGTTGGTCCCAGCAGCAGAGCTAAAGGCACACAATACAAAGGTGTTTCTAAATGGAGACCGGATGGGATCCGACAGAGAAGAAGGTGGCAAAATGTTTGTGGTCAGCAACCAGCAGGCAATTGTGAAGTGAGAGGAACTATATTGTGCATGTGGGCAGGGAGACAGTTTTCCAGGGGTGTGTTTTCTGTGGTTTGGCAGAGAGTCTGGGGTTGCTTTAAGCCTATTTTAGAAAATGCACTGCAGTTGATGAGTGTTTCGTAACTCAGTGGTTGAAATTTGCTGCCAATTAATACAGAAGATCTGAGGGGCTCAGAATGGATTAAGGCACTCTTTTCCTCCCTGAGGCTTCTGCTTGACTATCTTTTTGCTAGAAACAAGAGCTCAGTTATAGAAAAACCAGGAAAAAAAAACAACCTTTCATCTATTATGAAAACTATGCTCTCTAGCTACTCTTTTAAACAGCACGAACTTAGGTTGGTCACTGACTGCTGAAAAGAAAATTGGAGCTGCCAGGAACTAAAACTAATAGAATGGTTTCACTCAAAGCATGAACTTCACTACAAATCACACTTATTTGGTGAATAAATTATGCAGCTAAAAAAAACCTAACAATACTATTTTTATTTGCCAGAGCTCACATGAAAATAGAAAGGGTCTGTCAGCACTATATTTACTGTTTCTATGTTTTACCTGTGGATGAGGCTGCATCCAGGTATTTGTGAAAAAAAAGTTATAATTAGCTTAATTAACACAGGCTCACATACACCCAGACAAAAGCAGACATTCTCACTGTGCAATTCTAGTTAACCTAAAACAGTAGAGTAGAGATTCAAAAGACTAAATATAAAAACTTGGCTCTCGTTTCTGACAGACTGATCCATTGAACATATGGTTTTTGTGAAATCATAAAAATAAACATTGAATACCCTTTTTCTAAGGAGTCTTGGGCTGTAAGAAGTATCCTAAAAACAGTACTGTATGGAAAATATAGGTCCCAGAATATATGTTGTAATCATCTTCAAAATGTAGACATATTGACTAGAGAGGGAGAAAGAAACTAATGTAAATGCAGTTGGATTGTAGACTTGAAGAAACAGTAGGAACAGTTTTATTGAAATTTTCATCCTAAATATCACTAATATAATGAATGCTGCAATAGCAATAGCACTTATATACAGCTTCAGGGTGTTTTACAGCCCTCTCTAAGCAGTTTACAGTGTCAGTATATGCCCCCAACAGCCTGGGCCCTCATTCTTACCCTGATGAGAAACAGTTTAGTTTTATTGGTGAAGGAGAATATTTGTAGCTCAAGTTTGAAATGAAATTAGTGCTGTTTGAGCTTGAACACTGATGTTGTTGCCTAGTTTGGGTAATGAAACATCTGCGAAAAAGCAACCAAGTTCAGAGTGCACCAAAGACCTCTCAATTGTACTTTTTAAACTATATTTGCTTAGATTATACATAGAAAGTTGAACATAATAAAAGCATTGTTTGCTCATTGATTCCTGCATTAATCCTGCTTTTTGCATGATCACTGCAAAAGACTATAAAAATTAGAGTTAAAATGAAAATATGTGGATTGCATGACACCATCAAAGAGAAGGAGAAATTTCCAGAGTACAGCCATTCTACCTGTTAAACAGTGAAGCTCTCAAATGTTGCCACTGGTAGTGGAAGAGGTAGAATCCCACTGTTGCACCAATTGCTTACCAACAGGGGTGGGATTCAAATTTTTAACAACCAGTTCTGTGGGTGTGGCTAGGTGGGCATGGTCATGTGACTGGGTGAGTGAGACATTTTTTTCCAGCCACCCCCTCCCATTTTTTGCCTCCTGGGCCTCAGGGAAGCCTCTGGGGGGGTGTTTTTGCTCCAGGGAAGCTTTTGTGGGGGTAAGACAGTGAGGGGGATCCCGGCATAGCTGATCATTGGAACAGCTGATCATAGGGAGGGGAAGAAAAAAAATACCTTAAGGAGTGACTGGGCGGGGAGAATGCAGTCAGGATGTCGGGCATGCGCACAATGTCTAGCATGTGTGATAAGGACTGACTGGGCGGGGAGGGGAGAGGCAGGTGGAGAGGGGAGGGGCCAGCCAGGGGCATGATTTACCAGTTCCCCGAACTGCGCAGAATCATAACAACCAGTTCTATAGAACTGGTCCGAACTGGTAGAATCTCATCCTTGCTTAACAAGCATTATTTAAGTGCTCGTGTTGACTTTCCAAGCCCTGAATCGCTTAAGTCCTATCTAATGGCTTCTCCAATCTAGCCGTTAGGAAACATTCTGGTGTTGTTATAGAAACTGCCTCTCCGTTAACCTTTATTACATTCTTGGCAGGACTAGACTTCCTGTCTCAGGAACTTCTCTGGAGGTTTTTTTCCCCTCCTTGGCTGGTACTTTGCTTGTGTGGAGTGACCATTCAAAGTTACAATGGCACTGAAAAAAGTGACTTATGACCATTTTTCACACTTATGACTGTTGCAGCCATGAGAAGCCAGGCGAGGAGATGCGTGCCTCGATGTAAGTGATATTGAGTTGGCCATGCCCAGCCAATAACATGACCACCAAGCCACACCCACCACCTAAGCCATGCCCACAGAACCGGTTGTTAAAAATTTTGAATCCCACCCCTGAGTAGGATGTTAGGAAACATCTCCATGTTAGCAAAATACTTAAAATACAAAAAATTAATGTTTTGCCTTTAAGAAAATATGTACCACTTGAACAGAAAGATGTGTGCTTGTGTGTATGTGTGTGTTTGTGTGTGTATAGAATGTAGAATGAATAAAATTAAATATTGCACGATCCAAAATCTCTAAGGTAAATAATGGAATAAACATACATTTAACCAAATTAGCCTTTTAATTATTTTCCCCCAATGATCACTGCTTTATAAATATTATAAATGCTTTAATAAGAAACTAGTAAAACAACACCTTTAAAAAGCAGTAAGCAGTACTGTAGAAATAAGACTTATAAGAAGACTTACAAGAAATAAAACAATATACAATGTAACCTTTAATCATTAAAATGTTACATAATTATACTTAAGTATAATTAAGCATCACATTGAAATTGTAAATTTGAAAATTTACCCTCCTCTATCCTGTTTAACATCTACATTAAACTGTTAAATAATGCAATCTATTGGGGCTGGATATTATCAGTGTATGGATACCACTCAACTGTACATTTCTACCCTAAAGTACTAGTGTACTGCATCCAGTTTTGGTCACCATACTATAATAAAGATGTTGAGACTCTAGAAAACGTACAGAGAAGAGCAACCAGGATGATTAGGGGACTGGAGGCTAAAACATACAACGAACGGTTGCAGGAACTGGGCTTGGCTAGTCTAGTGAAGAGAAGGACCAGGGGAGACATGATAGCAATCTTCCAATATTTGAGGGGCTGCCACAGAGAGGAAGGGGTCAAGCTATTTTCCAAAGCACCTGAAGGCCAGACAAGGAATAATGGATGGAAGGAGATTTAACGTGGAAATATGCAGAAATTTTCTGACAGTGAGAACAATCAACCAATGGAACACCTTGCCCTCAGAACTTGTGGGAGTGCCATCACTTGAGACTTTCAAGAAGAGATTGGACTCCCATCTGTCAGAAATGGTGTAGGGTCTCCTGCTTGGGTGGGGGAGTTGGACTAGATGACCTACAAAGTCCCTTCCAACTCTGGTTATCTGTTATCTGTTACCCTGAGATGCACAGGTGAAGCTATCAAGTTCCTAACCTATTGTCTGGGTCTGGATGGGAAGGAACAGTCTTTGATTCAATCCTGACATATCTGATTGGATGTTTGGGTCCCTGGATCATATATATGTAGACTGCACAGTGTACTGGAGTCCTGAAAGGCCCTCTTCCCAGATCTGTCTAGTGAAGCCCCTGTCATGTTTTTATTGCTATAGTTGCTTCTTTCAAGGTTGCTTCCTTTGAGTATGCTTATTTTGAGGGGCAGGGAGAGGGTGGGGGGACAAGAAGAGGTGGTGGAGGAGGAGGAGGAGGAGGAGGAGACATTTGTATTTATTCTTTGCAATATATCAAACAGATAACCACATATTTTGTACAAGAAAGACAGAGACATGGAGCTCTGGATGAGGATGTCTATGTGAGGGGGAAATGGTGGAATAGCAACTGAATTGTGATGAAGTCATCATAAAAATGCTACAGCTTATATATTTCCATTGTACATCATGACTCAAGACTTAACTGCTGTGTTTGATGGTTCTTTATGTACTTGTCACTTTGATGTGACAGTTTCTTAGTAGGTAAAGACTGGTTGGACGAAAATGTGGGGGATAGTCTGAGCCCCAGCTGCTGAAAGCCTTTGGTCTGTCCTCGCAAAGTCTTTCCAAAGGTTGCCACTTATTTTCAAACTGAACATAAACATTCTTGAAAAACCTAGATAATGCAGTTGTACAACCATTATGATTTAACTCTCCAGGAGCAGCCAGAAAGAAGAATTTCTGCTTAACCTCCTAGGAATTATTTAGTGGCATCCTGTTGTTTATTTAACATGGGAAGGAGATCCCCATTTTGGAGCTAGTTGTCCTTGATATTTTGAATTAGGGTTAGGATGTAAAAGAGTCTCCATGAGAAACCTAGGAGAAACATAAAAGTAAGCTGAATGCTGTTGGAACTTATTACAAGAAGTGTCTATGATACAAAAGAAGAATGATTGGGTCAAGAATGATTGGATGCTGAACAGAGGTGGTATTCAGCAGGTTCTAACCAGTTCTGGAGAGCTGATAGTGGAAATTTTGAGTAGTTCAGAGAACCAACAAATACCACCTCTGAATGCCCACCAAGCCACGCCCACAGAACCGGTAGTAAAAAAAAAAATTGAATCCCACCGCTGGTGCTGAACAGTGATGGGCTGCAACCGGTTTAATAACCAGTTCTCTGAGCGTGTTCTTCGTGCTCTTTGCATTCTTCGCATGTGTGCAGCATTCAAAAAACACCAATTTGAACCTCTACAGGGCAGCCCCAGTAAATAGAGCAGCTGAGGGGTGTGAAACCTGTTAAGCCTGGATTCCCCAACGGGTGTTAAGGAAAACAAACTAAACAGAATGTGCAGCGAAGTCAGATAGGAAGACAGGTAAATGTGAGATAAGTTTTATAGTTAACACGCAGTAAAAATACAGATACGCTTGTGCTATCAAAAATATAATTTATTCCATTTAAGAATTATAGCATAGTCATGTAAACAGTCCATTAGTCAAATACCAAATTCAGTCAAGTCTTGTCGAGGATACTCTAATTGCAAAGTCCGCGTCGAATAGCCAGTGTCAGTACACATATAATAAATCTGTCCAAAACTTATCTTCTCTCCGTTGAGAAATATCTTCAAAGTAATCCAACACTTCTTCTCCTCCCCATCCAGCAAGAATGCAGTCTTCAATAAGCCAGCCAGCCACTCTGAAAAAGACGGAAATATAGGACAGGATAGGGTGGAGGCAGGTGTGTGGGGCCAGCTGATTGTTGGAACTACCAGTTCTCTAGAACCGGCTTGAACCGGCAGCAGCCCACCACTGGTGCTGAATGGATGAGGATCAAAGGCAAAAATTAGTGACCAACGTGAAAGTAGAATGTTGAAGTGGCTTGGACCTATAAAGTATCTTGGACATAAAAAGAGAATGAATGAGGGTTATTCATAGAACAAGTACACTGAAGAAAAATAAATGGTCAAGAAGAAGAAAAGCAAGAAAAATGTGTCTGGTGTAGATGTGACAGTGATTGAAGTTGTGCACGGATACGGTTGAAACAGGGATGGGTTGCAAAGATAAAGAGGCATTGAATGTTATTGGTGGATGGTGCTAGTGTAAACTAAATTCAGTTAAATTTTCTTTCCTTGTTCTTATTTTATTGCTTTAATTTCTTCGGCAATTTCTTACTGATTTCAACAAAAGGTAATTGCATGCTGCTGAATTTGTTTGTACCATCTCTAGAAAGAGATTTATTTTCCAGCTCTGACTAAGAAACCAGTTGCATCCTTTGCAGAAGGAGAGAAGTCTGTTATATGAGTGATGCAAGTGAGAGTGGCTTCAAAGCTGGATTACTTACATTATCCTCTACATCAGGGGTGTCCAACCTTGGCAACTTTAAGACTTGTGGACTTCAACTCCCAGAATTCCTCAGCCAGCTTTGCTGGCTGAGGAATTCTGGGAGTTGAAGTCCACAAGTCTTAAAGTTGCCAAGGTTGGACACCCCTGCTCTACATGATCGTTGAAGATACAGGTATTACAGCCAGTTTGATTTCGTGGCTAAGGCGGGATATCATGGTCTTAGTCGTCAAAACGTATACTGGATATGTTCATTGCCTTGAGTTGTTTATAAACATAATAAAGCTGGAAGAATGAATGAATGAATGAATGAATGAATGAATGAATGAATGAAATTTTCAGTCTTTAAACAACCATATAGTTGCTATTTGCTTTCCAAGACCAATACATGTGTAAATATTTACATATGATAGTTTACCTAGATCTTTTAATTGTTTCGTTTTTACTTTTGTTGAACTTTTTAAATACTCTAGTTCATTCCCCCCATGTAGAAATAGCACTTAGACTTATATACTGCTTCACAGTGTATTCCGGTCCTCTCTAAGCGGTCTACAGAGTCAGCCTATTGCCCCCAACAATCTGGGTCCTCATTTTAATCAACCTGGGAAAGATGGAAGGCTGAGTCAACCTTGAGCTGGTGAGAATCAAACTGTTGGCAATCGGCAGAATACTGCAATATTGCATTCTAACCACCAGTTTGTCATCATGGCTCCACTATGTACCGTTTTATTATTTGAATAATGTTTTAGAATTTGCTTGCATTGCCTTCCTGCTGTTCTTCCTTGATTTCTGTATATCACCTTGACTTCTTACGTGAATAGCCAGCATGCCAATATCCTAAATAAAAGGATAACCAAGTTCATTATGAAGTCATTTGGAAGGCACTTATCATAATAGGTCAGTAATGGCTAACCTTTTCAGCTTGGTGTGTCAAAAATCGGGAAAAAGTGTAGCCTTCCTCGGGTCGTGTGTCACTTCAAGAAATATCAATAATTTGGTTTATGACGGACTGGGCTGGGGTGATCACACAGGGCTGTGAAACTCGTCTCCCTGGTCTCAGGGCTGCAGGTGCAGGATGTGGGGATCGGAAGGCCACCTTACAGGGCTGTGAACCTCATGGATCTCCTTTCCTCCTGTAGCGTTCCTGAGGTAATGAAACTGACAAACCTCAGTTTATGGCGGTTAAAACTGGTTCTCTGCTGCAAAGATCTTGCAGCAGCGGTGACACCACGCCTCCACGCAACAAGCAGGGAGCAGGGAGCAGGGATTGGAGCAGAGCACAGGCAGCCTCTAAATGTGCAGGTTTTCCCCACACCAACAGGCGTGTCAGTCAAAGTGCCTCGGCATGTTACGAGTGACACGCGTGTCATAGGTTAGCCATCACTGTAATAGGTGATAAGTGAAATGTCTCAATTCTATAAGGAAACTGTACAGCATAACTATGTTTTTAACTTATACCTATTATCTTGTAAGCAATTGACAAAATAAATAAATAAATAAATAAATAAATAAATAAATAAATAAATAAATAAATTGATTTGTATGGTGTAGTTTTGACATCCCTCTGTAATGGCGACTCGGCGTGGATTTAAAATGGCACACAAGATGGAAATTCACCCAAAATTTCTTGCACAAGGAACCTGGTGCTGATGGGAGCAAATCTCTTCAGCCTGGTGAGAACAGGTGCTATGAGTGTTCCCATCAGACTTTTGCTGCCTATTTATCGCCAGCTTTGGCCTTCGCGTCTTTTCTAAGCATGTCTGTGCCAAGCTGCCCAGTCTTTCTGTGAGTTGCATGAATGAATGAACCCAATAAAAAGAGACCACCCATTAAGCCTTCATTTAGCAGCTAAAGCAGGATGTAAAAAAAAACAAAAAAACTACATTCCCGGAAGAATAAATGCCACTGTAATTCCTATAAAGAGATCAGGGAGACTGCCAAAGTTTTGTGCTTCTCCCCATCTGTGAGTTTTGAAGCCTTCCTTGCTAGCTGGAAGCTGTTAACAAATCACAAGCAGATTTCCTAAAACTGCTAGCTTCTACTGCCACCTTGTGGAAAAACAATCTTTTCTTTTATGGAAGGACAACTTGAGCATTAGAGATGCATAACAAGCAGGATTCCAAAATCCAGGACTAACCAAGATCTTTAAAGAATGCCACTGACTTATTCACGCCTCGCTGTAATCCTATTTAGCTATGGTTTGTTTAACACAATTTAATGGGAAAATACAACTGACTGATTCACACAACATACTAAGCCAAGATCAAACAATTGTGGCTGTTCCACCCTTTCTGTGACTGCTGTAGTACTTGCTTTTATTGATGCTTCCTTCTGAATATCGCTGCTTTTATTGTATTTTATTAAAATTTGATTTGTGCTTGGCTGTATAAGTGCGTTTTAAATGTTCACAAGGAATGCCATCTTGGTAATGTACTGCTTTATTTAAAATCCCTGAATCCTGAATTATAATTCTTTTTTTATTGGCCAAGTGTGATTGGACACACAAGGAATTTGTCTTGGTGCAAATACTCTCAGTGTACATAAAAGAAAAGATACATTCATCAAGAGGCAAGAATCATAAGGTGCAACACTTAATAATAGTCATAGGGCACAATAAGCAATCAAATACTAGGAAACAGTCAATATAAATTGTAAGTATACAAGGTTATAGTCATAGAGTCATAAGTGTGAGGAGATGGGTGAAAGGAGTGATGAGAAGATTAACAGTAATAGTAGTGCAGACTTTGTAAATAATTGGACAGTGTTGAGGGAATTATTTGTTTAGCAGAGTGATGGCATTCGGGGGAAAACTGATTTGATTTTAATATAGGTAATTTTAACATAGGTAATATTTTGATAAAATGGACTTTTGAAGGACATACCAGTATCCCAGAATAAAACTAAACAAGTCACCTACTCCATTTTGTAGAATCTTTCTTACAATAGAGGTGATTGAGTAGGTGATTATGACAACCACACAATTTTTCTCATGTAACCTATTTATGTTTATGGTATTATTTGGATTCATTTACATTCATAATATTCATATAAATATTCTTTTTTTTTTTACTATGGATCTTACCTAAATATGATGCCATTTCCTCCTGTCTTTTACATATTATCTGGAGGCATTTAAAAGCAATTTGGGGTACAGATTGCAAACTTGGTATAAGTATTATAAGTTGAATTAAATCCTGTAATAATAGTATTAAAAAGTATTAAAAGAGAGATATGAAGTTAAGACATTGTTTGTTGTATCAGTAAATCCATTTTCAAATAAAACTAAAGTGACAGGAATTGAAGACAGAACAAATGGAACCCTGGATACAATGTCAAGAACAGTAAATGTTCTTTTTGTAACAGTGGCGATTTTGTAAAACTGAGGGTATGTTGTGGATGCTCTCACCAAATGGATATATTTATGACGGTTGCAGCATTCCGGGGATCACATCAGTGGCGGGATTCAAATTTGTTTACTACCGGCTCTGTGGGCGTGGCTTGGTGGGCGTGGCAGGGGAAGGATACTGTAAAATCTGCAGTCAGAGGTGGATATCCTACACATTGGTAAAAAAAAATCAGTACACCAAATACAAGCTAGGTGGATATGACCTCGTTGATGAGCCTCACTCTGTCAGGGACCTTGGAGTTCTCATATCAAATGATCTAAGCGCCAGAGCTCACTGTAACAGCATTGCCAAAAAGGTATTAAGAGTTGTAAATCTAATCTTATGAAGCGTCTCCTTATGAAATATTGAATTGCTTACTAGAGCATACAAAACTTTTGCCAGACCAATACTCGAATACAGCTCATCAGTCTGGAATCTACACTGCATATCAGACATTAATACAATCGAGCGAGTCCAGAAGTATTTCATGAGAAGAGTACTACACTCCTCTGCTCGCAACAGAATACCCTGTATCACCAGGCTTGAGATTTTGGGCTTGGACAACCTTGAACTACACTGCCTACGGTTAGACTTAACCTTAGCACACAAAATTATCTGCTACAATGTCCTACCAGTCAATGACTACTTCAGCTTCAACCACAACAATATAAGAGCACACAATAGATACTAACTCAATGTAACCCGCTCCAAACTTGATTTCAGAAAGTAAGACTTCAACAACAGAGTGGTCAATGCCTGGAATGCACTACTGACTCTGTTGTTACATCCTCTAACCCTCACTCCTTTAAACTAACCATTATTGACCTCACCCCATTCCTAAGAGGTCTGTAAGGAGCATGCATAAGTGCACAATAGTGCCTACCATCCCTGTCCTATTGTCCCCATTTATTCCTACCTATTTCCTGTATTCTTACTCATATTTATACTTATACCTATTATCTTGTAAGTGATTGACAAATCAAATCAAATAAAAAATAAAATAAAGTATTTGCCGGTTCTCTGAACTACTCAAAATTTCCGCTACCGGTTCTCCAGAACTGGAGGGAACCTGCTGAATTACTACCTCTGGGTCACATGATAACTATTTGCAACCTTCCCAGCCAGCTTCTGACAAGCAAAGTCAGTGGAGAGAGTCAGATTCACCTAATGAATGAATGATTCATTTAACAACTGCAGTGATTCACTTAACAACCATGGCAAAAAAGGAAAGAAAAGGATTGTAAAGTCGGGCTCAACTCACTTAACAATCACCTTGCTTAGCTATAGAAATTGTGGTCTCACTTGAGGTCAAACATCTGCTACCCCTGAAATCGAGATTCCTCAACTAACCACAGTTCATTTAGTGAGCGTTCAAAGTTACAACAGCACTGAAAAAAGTGACTTGTGACCGTTTTTCACACTTGTGACCATTGCACCATCCCCATGGTCACGTGATTTACATTTGCATGCTTGACAGTTGACTCACCTTTATGACAACCTTCTGACAAGCAAAGTCAATGGGGAAACCCGATTCACTTAACAACCATGTTGCTAATTTAACAGCTGCAGTATGGCGAGAAAAGTCGTAAAATGGAGCAAAACTCACTTAACACATTTCTCACTTAGCAACATAAATTTTGAGCTCCACTGTGGTCGTAAGATGAGGACTACCTATATTATACCGAAATGTTCTCCATTTTATCAAAGATATCCAGCTGGGGATTTCTTCCGCTCCTCATCCACCTTGCAAAAGAGGACTTTAGCCTTATGACAATCCTGCAATATTAGTGTTGTGATTAGCCAGCAGCAGGTGCGGACGGCTGAGGAGAGCGAGGACTCAGATGAGGGGCCAGGGGTGGAATCCGACTGGTGTAACTACTGGTTCGGTGATTTTATGTTTTGCGTGCACATGCAGGCTTTGCCCACATGCGCATGTGTATATTGTCGTCAGCGAGCTGCCTGGACAGCTGAGTAGCACTGCGCATGGGTGCACAGCATTTGAAAAAGCACTTTTTTTCCTGCTTTTTCAACTGCAGCTGTGTCGCACAAAACAGCTGCGATTGACAAAGCAGGAAATAAAGGTCTGGTAAGAGCCTGGGCGGGCGGGTGGGCCAAAACAGCAGCAGACATAGAACTGGTTCTATGTATGCTCTCTGTCTGCTGCTCTTCAGAGCTACTGGTTCTACAAAAGTGGACAGAACTGGTAGAATCCCACCCCTGTGAGGGGCCAGGTCCATTGGGGAGCGGACTGCTGCCTTCAGAGATTGCGGAGGCTGGCAGCAGCAATGAGGAGGTTCCCGAGGAGCCTGTGCCAAGTGTGTGCGTGTGCAGGATGGCTCGTAGGAAAGAGCAGCTACAACAGCACGGGCGACTTGGAAGTAAGGCTGCAAGGTAATGGTCCCTCCTTCAAGAAGATAAAAGCCAGCTGTGAAACGAACATACTTTGCAGAAGGCAAAGATGTTTTGAAACTCCAGCCTTGTGGACATTCCAGTATCCTGAGTTTGTATTTGAAGATTCTTGTATTGCACATTGTTTCTTGTCTGTTATCTTTTGGCAAGTCTCACACAGTTTGGCGCGGCTTGTGCTTATCACAGCTAATAATTTTGTAAAAGCATTACAAGGTTTCTTTTCCCTTTTGGATTGTATCTGATTTGTTGGAAAAGGGAGTGGGTCAGAACAGTTGGACAGGCTGAGACCACAGTTCATTTACTGACCGTTCAAAGTTACAACGGCACTGAAAAAAGTGACTTGTGACCGTTTTTCACACGTATGATCACTACAACCTCCCCATGGTCATGGGATCAGAATTCTGACGCTTGGCAATTGACTCATATTTATGACGGTTGCCGTGTCCTAGGGTCATGTGATCACTTTTTGCGACTTTCTGACAAACTAAGCCAATGGGGAAGCCAGAGTCACTTAGTAACTGTATTACTAACTTAACAAGTACAATGATTCACTTAAGGACTGTGGCAAGAAAGGTCATAAAATGGGGCAAAATTCACCTAATAAGTGTCTTACTTAGCAACAGAAACTTTGGGCTCAATTGTGGTCGTAACTTGAGGACTACCTGCATACCAGCTTCTAAGCAGAAAGCATGGAAGATAGATATGGCTCTCCTATCTGGTTTGTGATTTTCCTGAATGGATCTGTATCCCTGCTGGGTAAAGCAGAATGCTGAACGAAGACTGTGAGGTTCTCCTTTTGCTCTTATAATCTTTTTTAAAAAATACAGATTATGCCTACTTAATGAAACACCCTCCAATAACTTCTCTATATATTTTATTAGATAAAACAATGTGTTCCTACTGAGCCACGGTGGCGCAGTGGTTAGAGTGTAGTACTGCAGGCTACTTTTGCTGCCTGCTGGCTGCCTGCAATTTGGCAGTTCAAATCTCACCAGGCTCAAGGTTGACTTAGCCTTCCATCCAGAGGTGGCATTCAGCAGGTTCTGACCAGTTCTGGAGAACCGGTAGTGGAAATTTTGAACAGTTCAGAAAACCGGCAAATACCACCTCTGACTGGGCCTGCCCCCATCTATTTTCTGCCTCCCGAGTCCCAGCTGATTAGCTAGGCTTTCTTTTGTTGCCCTGCATAGGAGAATGGAGCTGGAAAGGAGGTTAGTGGGGTGGGGAGTAAATGGAGATTTTGTAGTATCCTTCCCCTGCCTTGACCACCAAGCCACGCCCACCAAGCCACGCCCACCAAATCACACCCACAGAACCAGTAGTAAATTTTTTTGAATCCCACCACTGCTTTCCTCCTTCCGAGATGGCTAAAATAAGGACCCAGATTGTCGGGGGCGATAGGCTGAGTCAATAAAACCGCTTAGAGAAATCTGTAAAGCACTGTAAAGCGGAATGTAAGTCTAAGTGCTATTGCTACTAAAACATTTTCTAACCTAACTTTTGCAGTGTCAAGGGTTGTTGTTTTTTTAAGACATTGTGGGTTGCTTTAGAAGATGGCCAGCTTGGTGCACTCATTTATACAACACAGACTGTGTGGCTTGATGTGAGAACTCAAAGCACCGAATTACGTTACAAACTTAGAAAACGATCAGAGGTGTTTTTTTGTCAGCCTGAGTTCTAGTGTTACGAATTCATGATGATTAGTCATGGGAATTCATCCTTCTCTCTACAATCTCTGAGACTTACTTAGCTGAAGGGTTTGCTTCCTTTAAGGTCATATTCCTTGATCAAAGTTAAGTCACAAGTCTACCGGCTATTTAGAAAAATGCAAGTACACGATGGGCCTTCTCTTTTATCGCAGTTCTTTTGTTTCCTCTCCTCTCATATTATGCCACTTTTAGCTTTGGAAATCAGTCCTCCCATCTCTTTTACAACAGAGGAGCTGAAAGACTATTTTGTTTATAAATCTTCCTTTTCTATCATTGCTTCCCAGAGGAATGGCAAATTCCCTTGCTATCTCCTTATAACGGCTCTTGCATCAGTCTTCATCTGTAGTTCTATTGACAGAATGAAGTGATGAAATGGACTATGCATCTGATGCAAGGCTTTAAGCCCTTAGTGGCTGATTTGGTTCAAAACTCTGCTATTAGAGCTTGCCAGACTGGAAATAGTCCTTCCTGGACCTGTGGTTATCTTTTGCTTCTCATTAACAAAATTTGCAGTGCTTTTAAAACACTGCCTTTGGCAATTGATGGACACTTAGAAATGAAGTTTCCCCTAGTTTTTTAATCTTCTTGCCAAAAAAAGCTATATGCTTCCTTTGGCAGCTTTGAATGCCAGGCGGATTTAGTGTAATAATATGCATGGTTTCATATTTAGCAAAAGAATCACAGTTCATTCAGCCCAATAGAGCTAATAGATGAAAGGATAACAAGTTTAGAGTTCTTTTTTTTTTTCAGAGTTAATTTGTGTAACAGTAAAATTTTCAAATACTGAGATTTCTGAAAATGTAAGGAAGAATCGTTTACTCATTCTTGATTGGCAGAGTGGACAGAAATGCTGGAGGTATCAGTTCTATGAACCATATAACAACACTTTTTTTTTCATTTATAATCCTTCTAAGTTTTGAGAAAACACAGAAGACTAATAGCAGCAGGGCTCCAATTTACACCTGAAAAATTAAACAGGGAAAAAAGTGTTACTCTAAGAAAAAGGCATTGTATTTGAAGTTAAAAACAAGTTTCGTGGATTTGAGTGATTAACAACAGTGATATACATGTTAGAGTTTGTCCTTTAACTCAATTAAAGCTGAATTTACAAAGCACCAAAATTTTCAAAGTTCTTGAAACATTTGAAGCAACAATTGAAAATCTTCATTTATGCATAGTGTGGATTAAAAAGAAAAATTCTATTTACTTTTTTTCATTTAACTGAATTACAGGAGAAATATGATAATGCTATTATCCCAGAAGTAATTTCTGCAGCAATTAAAAAAAATTGACTGAGCTAAATGAAGCTTAAATGAATATTTCCATCCAGTTAAACACCAGGAAAATGTGAGTTAAAAGCCCATTTACTGCTGACACTGAAATTGAAAAACAGTTAAATGCATCAGAAGCAGATTCAGTTTTCTTCTGATTCTGTCTTAAAAATTTTAAAGAACTCTTCTTGATTATTGTTGGGCAAATTGTAAAAATTGATATTTTGTCTGAAAAAGCAATTTAGCAGTGTCTTTTGATGCAACGAGTTGCCAAAAGTGCTGGACTGATTTCTCATCTTCATTTTTTTCCCAAAAATGTATAATAACTAAACTGAATGCCAAATAAGATTTGAGAATAAAACCCTCTTCTTTTGCTTCTTAAACGAAGTTGTCACATGATACAAAACATCTTCCATCTCATAGTTCTGTTCTTAGTTAATTAACAACTGCAAAGTATGCATGTTTAAAATAACTTAAATACCAACAAAATATTCATTGGTTTGTGTGTATGATGTCCTTTTTAAAATATGTACTTATATATTTGATATTGCAAAAAGCTACTAAAAAAAGCAGCCTCCAAGCTCTATAATATTTGACAAACAGTCCTATAAGTATTAACACTATGAGAACACTGAAAAAAATGGTAAGGCTCTAGGTATAAATAGTGTAACCTGAGAAAAGTTGGAATCAAAGTATGATGTGCTCATAGTGTGGCTCTGTGACATGTTTAACATGTGTGTGAAAATTATACCTACACCTGACAAGTTGATAGAGTGACATGGAAAGGGAAAAGTAGCAAGAATGAATGCAAAAACTGTGGAGGAATTAATTAATTGGGTGTGCCTGGGTCAAGAAGGAACAATAAAGAACGTTGAGCAGTTTTAAGGCAGAGGATGTGCAGAGTAGATTTTTGCTCTTAGAAATGTATAGAAGTTTATTTTACGTTACATGATTTACTTTAAGATTAGGTGAAGAAGCTTGAATTTTGGAAAGTTTTTCACAATATGCAGTTTGATTCCTGGTTGCAATTAGAAAATACTTATCAGCTTTATGTTGTACAGTGGAAATTTTTGAAAAGTGAAAATAAGTAGTTTTAGGATAGTTAGGATGCTGGGATGGAGATTTGCAAGATCCAAGTGCTGCTGTGAGGCAGGGTTGAGCTCCCATCTTTTGCCCCAGCTCCTGCCAGGGTCATGAAAGAAACCCTCAGCTGGGTAATCCCCAGACAACAGTGATTTTTCTTGGGGGGAGTGTCTTTTAATGACCCCATAATCCCTTGCATTAGGGAGGAGTCGGACCAACGGAATGGAGCTGAGTGTTTACTGGCCGGATACCCTTCCTGTCTCCAATGCGGAGTTTGCAGTAAGTATATTCTCATTGTGCCCAGAGAGAGAAATATCTGCCTCTACCTGGGATCAAAGTCACAGCCTCTGATTGTGAGGTGAGAGCTCCACCTCTAGGCCACCGTACCCCTTTCCCAGACAGCACTGAGGACACCAGTTAATCCTTTCAACCCAAAAGCACTGACACCAGTGCTTCTGACACGAGTGCAAGCAATGGAATGATTACTAAATGGGTAAACACTAAGCAGTGAATAAAACATGAATGTATGATATTGTCTTGGTTGTTTAAAGCTTTGAGGGGCAAATGAGTCACAAATAATGGTGACTTTAAAAGTGTATTGGTTGGGAGTATGAATTATAATTAATTGTGCTCACTCGAAATGTAACACCCATTTACTGTACACATTTGTGTTCAACTCAGAACATCTACATTCATGAATTTTTATTGATAGGGAAGAAGGAGTTAATCTTCAGTTTGAACTAACGATTCCCAGAAGCTTAATTTACTTTCAGTAAATATTGTTCAGGAAACACACCTCCCTGAAGCATCTGTCTTCCTCTCCACCTCCTCTTCCTTACGCCTCCCACACACCTTGCTCTGTCCTTAATCTCCACGATATTTCTCAATTGCCTGTATGCCAAGCATGAAAAACTTATCAAATGCCAGTTCAACTGTGTTTCACTGAGTACCAACACATAATGAGAGAGAATATTGAAAGGGACTAATTAACAAAAATAATCAAGACAATAGGCCACAATGTGTCCTTTGTTAAAAGTAAAATTTGAATAAAAATGGCAAAAACTTATGAACATGGTTACATTTATCTAGTAACAAAGAGGACTGTTTCCATTAATTAAACGAAGAAAAGTTATATCCTACCAGTCTTCCAATCGGTGTATGTGGGTCTTCTCCACCCACATCCCTCACTGTTTAATTTCATAATAATTGGCTTAAGTTGATTAGGTTTAGAAATAATATTTATTCCAATGGATATCATGGCTGAATAGAAGCGTAAGCCTAGGTTTTCTTTGTCATATTCAAATATTTCACAACTATACCACACTGATGTTTTTAATTATCATTTCAAGAAATGATTAGATCACAGTTCCCCAACCTTTCTGGCTTTGTGGACTGGGCAGGGGAGAGGAGATGGTTCTGTGTGAGAGTAGGACATACACGCATGCAGCTCCTTTTACATGACCGTTGGAATGGAGTGCACTGACCCACTACTCGTGCAAATGGATATGTGCAAATGCATGCACATGCTCACCTACCACTTCAGAGGTGGTATTCAGCAGGTTCTGACCAGTTCTGGAGAACTGGTAGCGGAAATTTTGAGTAGTTTGGAGAACTGGCAAATACCACCCCTGATTGGCCCCATCCCAAACTATTCTCTGCCTCCCGAGTCCCAGCTGATCGGCTGGATCTTCTTTTGATGCCCTGTACCGGAGAACAGAGGTGGAAAGCAGGTTAGTAGAGTGGGGAAGGAATGGGGATTTTACAGTATCCTTCCCCTGCCACGCCCACCAAGTCATGCACATCAAGCCACTCCCACTAAGTCACACCCACAGAACCGGTAGTAAAAAAAAAATTGAATCCCATCACTGCACCATTTCCACAGTCCAGTTGCAAATGGCTCAAGGCCTGGTAGTCGTGGTCCAGGGTTTGGGGGATCCCTGGATTAGAAGATTTTAACTCTTAGTCACAAATAGTGGCTTATGTAGGATGTGGTAGAAATGGCTTATTCGATTTAACCATCATAGAAAGAATGTTTGTAGGACTAAAGAATTAACATCTCTGCTTCCCGGGCTATAGAGAAATGGTCATGTCTGTTTATCCTCGGTGCTTTTGCTTAGAGCTGCTGAATATTGTCACATAAGATATTTCTGTCTTCTCAATTTCCTAGAAAGTAGAAAGATATAAAGTGATCACATTAGGGCTGGCCTAAGGTCATGGCCCAGAGTGCAAATAATAATTCTCCCCCAAGATACATAATCTATGCCAAGATGTATTGAAAAGAACAGACAAAAAGAAGGTTTTCAACTTTTCCCATAGGGCAAAATTGGCGGTCTCTGCAGTGCTTTCATTGGAAATGAGAACATTAGAAATGGACGTTGGAAGTTGAAGCATACTGTGTGTGTGAATGAGTGTTCCTGAGAATAGAATCTGCCTTTAGCAATTACTAGTAAAGCAAGTTTAATAATGTAACTATAGTAGAAAGGAGATTTATTTACAGGAAGTATGTCCCAGAAATGGGCAAAGCCTAGCAGAAACTGTGAGAAAGTAACTCAGATATGTGATGTGTGCATGGGTGCCTGCAAAGAAATAAGGAAGTGACCCCGGATTGGCAATCTTACACAGAGGAGGGTGATATAATAGATTCTTGACTATCCAGGTCCTTGTTTTCTTGTGGTCAATAAGTCTGGAATGCTACAGAGCCATTGCCATGGGATTCAGGTCTCCAATAAGAAGACATCAGAAAAACTACATATACAGATAGTCCTCGACTTATATCAGTTCATTAAGTGATCATTCGAAGTTTTCAGAACTGAAAAAAGTGACTTATGACAGTTTTTCACACTTATGACCGTTGCAGTATCCCCACAGTCAAGTGATCAAAATGTGGATGCTTGGCAATTGGTTCATATGTATGACAGGGTCACAGGGGCAGTGAACACCTTTTACAGTACGGTACAGTAATTTTAGGTAACATTTACATTTATAAATTAATTGTACAGAAATAATGTACAATATAAGCAACAAAATTAACAGAGCAGTCTATAGTAAAACTTTCCAAATGCAAGGTGTTATGAACTAACAAAACCATTTAATAAAACTTATTAACATTATGTTAAGCAGGCTTGAAATCCTGCACTTTGATTGGCCCTGAATAGCTTAACTGGGATTGGTCCTCACGGAGCAACCTGATTGGCTATTAGTTAACATCTTTTCATTGGGCAAAGTTAAGCATGTGGACACAGGTCATTGGTTAACAGGTCAGTAGCTAGCTCTATAAAAGGGCTACTTCTGTCCAAGAGTTTGCTCTCTAATTCTGATCCTTTAATAAAGAGTTGAAGTTCACTAAGTCACTGACTGCCTCAATTACTTGCACCCATGCCCAGAATATAACACAAGGTAATAATCAATACAAACATTTCTTTAGCAAATCTAAATCTTTAGCAAATAATGAGAAAGAAGTTTCCTCTGGCTTTATAAAGTTCCTGAAAAAAGACGTTTTTAAAGAGCCTTTTTAAACTTCAAGAGTTTCGACTCCAGATGTAATTCAAAGGGGAGTAGTTCTATAGAATAGAAACAAATGGCACTATAACGTAGTCATTTTAACACAAGGAAACACTGCACATTTAGTTAAAATATAAAATAGGACCAGGACAGGAATTGTAACACAATGGTAGAAGATATACTTTGGATTAAAAGAAATTCAAGATCAATCTCTGAAGGACGCAACTAAAAAAAGGAAGCAGGTGATGTGAAAGTACTCTGCTAAAATCCATGAAAGGCAGTGATTAATGTGATGCAAATTTAAATCAGTACAAAGTTTAACTTGTTATTCTTATGCACTTACTGTTTTATCTCAGATGGAAAATATTATACCTTGTCTTTTAGAACAGCAATATTTTTACAACCTGGAACCACAATCCTAATACTTAGATATGCCAGTATTCCCTAATCTGATATTCTCTGGACATGTATCGACAAACTGCCAGATTCCTAGATAATGTAGCAATGCTGAGAATTTTAGATATTAATAATCCCATCTCATTGGAAAGTACCAGATTGGAGAGCTTTCACATGTCTCCATTAATGTAATGATATATAGCATGAAAATAAGACCAGTTGGAATAATATATCACACAATTGTATTCAGTCATACTACAACCAGAGAGATTTAGTGCTGAGTAAATATGTTTAGGATTGTGCGTTTTATATTCTTCTACAGCAGGGGTGACATACCCAAGGCCCGCGGGCTGGATCTGGCCCAAAAGGTGCTTACATCTGGCCTGGTGGGCTGCCCAGAAAACAGCAAAGAATTGGCATGTGGTCATCCCAAGCTCCGTTTTCACTGGCAGAGGGTTGCAGGAGGCCATCGCAGCTGAAAGCAGAGCTCGGGAGCCCATTTTTGCTGGCAGAGCGCTCCAGCCACCACAGGTGCCCCCGACATGAGTGACGTTGAGCTGGCCACACCCACCCTGGCCACGCCCACCCCAGCCCCCTGAGGGGGCACATCCCTTATGTGACCCCTCAATGAAATCAAGTTTGATACCCCTGGTCTATATGAACCATGTAATATATTGACTTGCTTGTCATTGAAACTGACTTAATTACATGTAATCAACAAATGAATCAATACATTAGGACATTTGCCACTTTACAAATTTGAATCTCTGGTTTTTCATCATATTTCAGATGACAAAAGCTACATTGCTGATTGAGACATATTTAGAGTAGAATACATAGAGTAACTGATAAAAGGTGGCTTCTGTAGTATATATATATATATATATATATATATATATATATATATATATATATATATATATATATATATGGTGTTCGCTTGGTTCGGGTATTTTCCACGTCATTGTAGTTCTTTTAAAGTTGTAGCAACGTTTCAGCAGAATCTCATCTGCCATCATCAGGCTTCTGTATTGTGTCCGTCTGTGAGTCAGACTTTTACAGTAGTTTCAGATTTGAATTTGGGGCAGCCTATTGCTGTGCCAGAATGGTTTTTTCTTCATCCTGATTGGTTGGGAGTCTTGGTCTGTGTTTATTGGTCTCGGAGTTTGCTGTGTTCTGCTTGATTGGTGTCTCTAATATCTTCTGTCTGTTTTTGGCTCTTTTTGTATCTTGATTGGCTGGCAGCATTGTGTTGCTTTAATGGAGGCCTTTAGTGCAGCTTGGCTTCGGGTAAATGGATGGCTATCATTAGTTAGGAAGCTGGGTTTCATCTGGGTGCCTGGTTGGGGTGTGTTTGAGCTGGAGGTATCAGGGGGATCTGTTTGTGCCCAGGTGTTTGCCTGGCTTGTGGTGTGGGGATTTTTTGTTTGTGAGTGCAGGCTTCCAAATGATTGACAGCCTGGTGGAATCATCTCTTCTGTTCATGCTTTCTGGTCTTTTTCAATCTCTATGGCTTCTCTGATGATTCTGTGATTAGGGTTTTCTATAGTGGCCAGGGTTTTGGTGCCATTGAAGTTGATGCTATGACCTGTGGCTTCCATGTGTTGGACTAGTGAGGAAGTGTGTTCCAGCTTTTGACTGCATTTTTGTGTTCAATGTATGTGGCCGGGCATGATGCACAGGGGGTTCATCTCTGGGTCTCTATTATGTTTCATTGCCATTGTTGATATTCGTTGGGAGAACTAACAGAACACTGCTTAACCAACACATATTTCATATACAAAGGACAAAGATACAAACAAATAGAAGGAGCTCCCATGGGATCACCACTGTCACCTGTCATTGCAAACCTGTTCATGGAAGAATTCGAATCCAGAGCCCTGGCCAATGCCACCCTCAAACCCAAACTATGGTTAAGATACATCGATGACACATTCGTGATTTGGCCCCATGGACAAGAAAACCTAAACAATTTCCTAACACACCTAAACAGCGCACACCCCAAAATCAAGTTCACCATGGAAACAGAAACAAACAAACAACTACCATTCCTAGATGTACTAATCTACAAAAAAACAGATGGCACACTAGGACACACCATATACCAGAAGAAAACCCACACCAACCGCTACCTCAACGCCCAATCCCACCACCACCCAGCACAGATAAACTCCGTGGCTAAAACACTAATTACCAGAACCAAACGCCTGGCAGACAAGACACATTAAGACTGAACTATGCACCCTGACTAAAGTACTGACAGCCAACGGCTTCCACAAAAGCAAAATCACCAGCTTGATCCACAAAAACACACTGAAACATAATAGAGACCCAGAAGATGAACAGACCTATGGAACAGCTGTCCTGCCCTACATAAGAGGTACTACAGACAAAATTAGTAAGGTACTACACAGACATCACATCAGGACTGCCTTCAAAACAGACAGAAAAATAGCAGCCATCCTTAGCAACCCCAAAGATAAAATTGACCTGGAAAACCAAGGCATATACGAAGTCCCCTGTGCATCATGCCCGGCCACATACATTGGACAGACCAATAGAAGAATAAGCACCCGCCTGGATGAACACAAAAATGCAGTCAAAAAGCTGGAACACACTTCCTCACTAGTCCAACACATGGAAGCCACAGGTCATAGCATCAACTTCAATGGCACCAAAACCCTGGCCACTATAGAAAACCCTAATCACAGAATCATCAGAGAAGCCATAGAGATTGAAAAAGACCAGAAAGCATGAACAGAAGAGATGATTCCACCAGGCTGTCAATCATTTGGAAGCCTGCACTCACAAACAAAAAAATCCCCACACCACAAGCCAGGCAAACACCTGGGCACAAACAGATCCCCTGATACCTCCAGCTCAAACACACCCCAACCAGGCACCCAGATGAAACCCAGCTTCCTAACTAATGATAGCCATCCATTTACCCGGCCAAGCTGCACTAAAGGCCTCCATTAAAGCAACACAATGCTGCCAGCCAATCAAGATACAAAAAGAGCCAAAAAACAGACAGAAGATATTAGAGACACCAATCAAGCAGAACACAGCAAACTCCGAGACCAATAAACACAGACCAAGACTCCCAACCAATCAGGATGAAGAAAAACCATTCTGGCACAGCAATAGGCTGCCCCAAATTCAAATCTGAAACTACTGTAAAAGTCTGACTCACAGACGGACACAATACAGAAGCCTGATGATGGCAGATGAGATTCTGCTGAAACGTTGCTACAACTTTAAAAGAACTACAATGACGTGGGAAAATACCCGAACCAAGCCGAACACCATACATGTAAGTACCGAAAACTTAAGAAAACAAATATATATATATATATATATATATATATATATATATATATATATATATATATATATATATATATATATATATATATATATATATATATATTAAAAGGCGAAGCCTTGATCAGACACAATTATAAACATAATTAGTTGAATAGAATTCTGACTAAAATGGAAATCTTAGTTTTTAATTTGGTTGAGAAAAAAATTATGGGGTTTATTTATCCGATGTTAGTTTTGCTCTGCTTTGCAGGTATGCAACACCCCCCCCCCATTTTAAAATCAGTTATAAATTACCAAATTATACCACCAGAGGGCAATAATCCACAAAACTCAAAGTAGATTTTTAATCAAACTGAGTTTAACTTTTTTGGTGGGAGGGATGAATATCACTTTGTCACTTATTCAGCTAGTATAAAGAAAACTTCACATAGCTCTGGAAAAAAATCAGATACCACCTTAATTAGGGAACTACTTAAAGTACACCCCACAATGTGACAGGTACTGCCTGATCCTTATGATTCCTGCCAATAAATTCTCATATTTTTGTATTTTGTGGGGACCATCAATAATATCAGCACTATTGTTTTATTATTTATTTACAGTGCAAGACCAAGGCCCAAACATTTATCAGTTATCGACAATACTATGTTCCTAAGAGCCTTCTGGTCAAAGGAAAGTGGTGTAAACAGAACTTCCTCAATCCTCATATAATAAGATCTAATCATAAGTAGCTGAAACATGCTTCTTTGTTTTTCTTAATGCCATTATGTTTCAGCCTGATTAGTTTGTTTCAATTTTTTCAGAGGTTGCTTCCACAAACTACTTTTATTCTTCATTGTATCTATGCCTCCTTTTTACTCTTTCTCCATTTTGGTTTAAATTAGCAACTCTCAATGCAGCTTTTCAGGATACATCTTTCCAAAGCCATTTAGAAAACAGCACAAAAATGAAAAATAAAATTTTAAAGCTGCAGGTGACAACTACTGACATTTCAAACCCGAAATGTACACTCCAATACACATTTAATTTAGAGAGAAATAATGAATAGTTAAGAGTTTAGCATGAAGGATTAAAAATCCTGTTTAGCTGAACACATCCTAAACTGAAGCTGCCTATTAAGTTTTATCCTGCTTCATTGAACAGCTTTACTATTTGACGTCAGTGTTTTGCAACCGTTAGCTGGCACAAGCACAATTTTTGTAGACTTGCCCTTGGTAAAATCTATTTCTCTTTCACTGTATTGAAAAAAAGTTGAGGAATAAATATATCTCTTTTTATTAATATACCTACACATGCACTGTAATGCTTGGGGATTTAACATTTTCCTATAGTTTTAAATAGACCTAGTTTGGCTAATTCATGCTAATTCATGACCTGATTAGCCATAATTGAATAATCTGTAATGGATACATTCGTGCAGCATATGAAGCCGTATTATCATTGTTAATAAACTTCAATAGTCTAGTTTGAATCAGAGAGTATGCTCATCTGTACAAAACATGGCTGAACAATAATTTAGGGGAGATTAGGTGATACATCTCAGTATCATTATAAATTCAAATCCTGTTCTTACAAAATACAGGGTCACTAGAGGGTTAGTAAGTTATACAAATATCAAAAGAGATTAATTGATCCAATGAGTTAATTTTCAGGGATTTAAAATTAGTCTCCAAATCTATCAAGTCTTACACTAACCAAATGGAGTTACATTAATGCCATTTAGTCAATTGTATCATGGGAACATAGAGCTGGTTTGGTTCAGTGGTTAACACATTAGATTAGAAATCAAGAGACTGTAAGTTCTAGTCCTTCCTTAGGCACAAAGCCAACTTGGTGACCTTAGGCCAGCCACTCTCTCTCAGCTTTCGAAAGGACTCAATGGCAAACTACTCCTGGGAAGGAGGGAAACTTTGCCAGGAATCTGTCGTCAGTCAGTCACCAGGAGTCCAGACTGATTCAAAGGCACAAAAAAACACAAGGCAAAACAAAAAACTCAAACTCAGTCAGCTAATCTAATTTTCATACAGCCAAAAAATAATAATAAAGGAGAGAAATGGTGACTGAAAAATGAAGTCCCTTATTACAAACTTTGCTACTAAAAGCTAGCTGAACACACTGGCTGCTGCAGCCAAACTATGCCTAAATATGCCTAGCTGGCCTGTGGGATAAAGGTTAATAACATCATAAAGTAGTTTGGTACTGTCCAGGTAGATGGCCATATCGATGGTGGAATTCAAATTTTTTTTTTACTACCGGTTCTGTGGCCATGGCTCGGTGGGTGTGGCATGGCTTGGTGGGCATGGCAGGGGAAGGATACTGTAAAATCCCCATTCTCTCCCCACTCCACTAACCTGCTTTCCAGCTCTGTTCTCCTGTGCAGGGCAACAAAAGAAGACCCAGCCAATCAGCTGGGACTCGGGAGGCAGAGAATAGATGGGGGCGGAGCCAGTCAGAGGTGGTATTTGCCGGTTTTCCAAACTACTCAAAATTTCCGCTACCAGTTCTCCAGAACCAGTCAGAACCTGCTGAATACTACCTCTGGGCCATATTCTGGAGAAAGCAAGGAGGACAGAAATGAGGTCAGATCTTTGAACCAGTTAGTGCAGGGTTGTCAAACTCCTGGCCTACAGGCCAGATGCATCATGTGCTGGCCACGCCCACACCTGGTTTAACAAACAGGGGGGAAAAGTCCCAATACAGGCCAGATGCATCATGTGCTGGCCACGCCCACACCTGGTTTAACAAACAGGGAGAAAAAGTCCCGATACGTCATGTGATGCTGCTGTGATGACGTGAGTTTGACACCCCCTGAGTTAGTGTGAATGTTAGCTACCATTAGTAGCATCTATGGGTAAGAAAAATGGTCAGCCTGAAGAAAATAATGTTGCACCATTGCCACATAAGTGTCACCTCTTTTGTATAGTATGTGCATCATGAAACTGCTTGCAATGCTATAATTTTATTATTCTGACAAAATCAACAAGATTCTGTAGGTACCACTGATGGCCATTATTGCCTGTATGGAAATTTAACAGAGTGAGTGGCTGATGGGATGGTGTGCATTGTAGAAACCCAACCAGATAGCGTTCATTTACCAACTAAATCATAATGCGATATACTTAATATTGGTTAAGTAGGCTGTTGGCTATTGGGGTTTATTCAAATAAATACATAAATTTGGTTGGTGATGTCTAGGAAAAGAGCTTTTTTGGCCATGGCTTTAATCCTCTGGAAAATCTTGCTACTGGAAGTGAGATCCTTTTGCTTTTCCAGAAGGACCTCAGAACCTGGCTCTCCCAAATAGCTTAGGACTTTCTACACTGGAAATGGCTGGTGATTGATGAAGATCTCATCCCCATAATGCTCAAGTACTGGTTCCTAGTTTTATCCAACTTCTGTTAAGGTTTTTAACCAGTGGTGGGATTCAAATTTTTTTACTATTGGTTCTGTGGGCATGGCTTGGCAGGCATGGCATGGCTTGGTGGGTGTGGCAGGGGAAGGATACTGTAAAATATCTATTCACACCCCGCTCCAGGGGAAGGATACTGCAAAATCCCTATTCTCTCCCCAACCCACTAACCTGCTTTCCAGCTCTGTTCTCCTGTGCAAGGCAACAAAAGGAAACCCAGCTGATCAGCTGGGACTTGGGAGGCAGAGAATAGATGGGGGAGGGGCCAGTCAGAAGTGGTATTTGCCGATTCTCCAAACTACTCAAAATTTCCACTACCAGTTCTCCAGAACCAGTCAGAACCTGCTGAATACCACCTCTGTTTTTAATGTTTTAAATATTTTTATATTATTGCTTTTATGGTGTTGCAAGTCATCCAGTTATGTTGATAGTGAGATGGATGGCATATCAATTAACTAAATGAATAAATAACCATGGTAAATTAAATTATGTGATCCCAGCTATAGGACAATGTTTCATGATATCCAACTCTCGTCTATCTAACATGATTTTTAAAAAACCCATTAACATTTTTATTGAGTTATAAAGTAGTGTAAAATACAAAATGCAAAGTAAATAGGAAAGCAGTGGGGAGGGATAGGGGAAGGAGAGGGGAGAAAAGATAAGAAAAAAGAAAAGAAAAAGAAGCATTGACTTCCAACTCTGTTACAGTAAAATAAGGCATTAACATCAAATCACAACTTTTGGCTTTTCCATAATAGTATAAACAAGCAAAACCCAAAGTCAGAGTTTCATTCTTCTCCACATCAAGCACGAAGTTCAGAAGCGGCCTCCATGTAGAAACAAAAGCACTTATGTTCTTTTCTTTAATCAAAGTGGTCAATTTTGCCATTTCAGCCACCTCCATCAACTTCTGCAACCATTCGTCCATAGTAGGAATCGAGGTGTCCTTCCATTTTTGGGCATACAATAATAACATGATTTTAAAGAGAAGCCTATCATGTCACTCGCTATCTAACCTTTTATTTTAGCAGGACTGGACTTTTGACAGGCTCTCGCTAAACATGAGAGCAAAAGAACGTGCTCTACCATACTGACTCTGTTGGTGCACGAATACATTAGCAATTGTGTTATCAGCACACTGTTGCTGCTCTCTCTCCCTTGTTACTATCTGCCTAGTTAATTAAGATTGCTGAATGCATTCTTGTTGCAGCTGTTTTATATGATGTATAATCAGCCCCATTCTTGAATTAACTACTCCATTAAATATCCTTACATTACAAATGTAATCTGTTATGGTCAATTTCATACAGAGCAAATGGAATAAAAATGTGTGCTGTGACAACAGTTGGATAGTGATCCTTGATATGAATTCAGTTGAATCTATTTTCCTTATTTTTATTTATATATACCATATCCTGCCTTACTTAGGCATTTGTATTAGAATAGAACAGAAGAGAACAGAATAGAGCAGAGCAGAATAGAATGGAAACTTTATTGTCACTTGAAAGGGACCTTGGAGGTCTTCTAGTCCAAACCCCTGCTCAGGCAGGAAACCCTATACCATATCAGATATATGGTTGTCCAATCTTTTCTTAAAAACTTCCAGTGTTGGAGCATTCACAACTTCTGGAGGCAAGCTGTTCCACTGATTAATTGTTTGGTCAGGAAATTTCTTTTTAGTTGTACATTGCTTCTCTCCTTGATTAGTTTCCATCCATTGCTTCTTGTCTTGTCTTCAGGTGCTTTGGAGAATAGCTTGACCCCCTCTTCTTTGTGGCAACCCTTTAGATGTCTAAGAGTTAGAATCACTTACAACAATCTATAATAAATAATTAAAAAAGCTAAATGGAATCAGAGATAAAGCCACCCACAAAGATGTCATATATTAGGACCGCATTTGAACAGAAGTTTTGCTCAACGGATGGAAAGCAGCAAGGGAAGGGATCAAATGAAACTCATGTGAGATTACATAATTTGGGTGCAGCTACAGACTATTTCCAGATCACGTTTATCATAGGTGGACACTCCACCTTCCTATCAGATCTCAAGGTGGAGTTCCTAGCTTTTTCAAACATTTCTCTGATCCAAACTTTGAGTGCTATGAAACAGTGGTTGCCAATCAGTGGGCCGAGGACCACTGGTGGTCTCTGAAAAATTTTTGGTGGTCCGCAGAGAAATGTCCCCCCCCCAAAGCAATTAATCCAGGCTGTGCAGGAACACAAGGCTGCGCTGCCCACATGGCCTGCCCACCCGCTGCCCCCCACCCTTTGGCCAAGTACAAACCTTACCTTGAGTAGAGCCATGTGAGCTGGAACTGGAAGGTAAGACCAACGGCAGGGGAGGGAAACACAGGACTGGCCCTTTGGTCATCCCAGAGCAGCTTCTCCAGTCCATGGCAGGCTGGTGCACCCGGGTGGAGGAGCAACTGCTCCAGGATGACCAAAGGTCCAGTCCTGTGACTACTGCAGCTCTGGAATATGGGACTGACTTTCCCACCAACATCAGCAAGCCACCGTCAGTCAAAATTCATATTAGTGGTCTGCAGGATTTAAAATTATGAGTTTGGTGGTCCCTGAGGTCCAAAAGATTGGTGACCCCTGCTATAGAAGGGCATGTGGGATGGATAAAAACTCAAGATGGCACCATGATATTACCATAAAAGTCCCACCCCCTATTTGTGTTCATGTGATACAGATTACAAAGGGGCAGTGTTTAGATTACATGATTGCAGTTGTCATCTTGCCTCCTCTCTTCCAAGCCATCAGATATCCTAGTGCTGTTTCTAATTATGCGGTCAACCACAATGGGGGACAGAATTTCTGTTGCTAAGCAAGGCAGCTGTTAAGAGAGTTGTACCCAATGTTACGACTTTGGCTATGGTTGTTAAGTAAATCACATGGTTGTTGTGCAAATCCTGCTTCCACCATTGACTCTGCTTGTTGGAAGCTGGCTGGGAAAGTTACAAATGGCGATCACGTGACCCCAGGACACTGCAACCATTGTACATCCATGATAGTTGCCAAGCGCATGAATGTTGATCATATGATTACAGGGATGGTGCAACAATTGTAAGGGTGAGGACTGGTAGTAAGTCACTTTTTCAGTGCCATTCAGTGGTGGTATTCTATCGTTTCTGCCTGGTTCTGCTGAGCCGGTAGCAGCGATGAACAGCGGAGACCGAACCAGTTCTCTCCGTTGCTCTGCTGTTGGGCCCACCCGCCCACCCAGGCTCCCGTACTCACTTTTATATTCTGCTTTTGAAGCGCAGCTGCTTTGCGCGGCACAGAATAGCACTGCACGGCAGCTGCTGAAGCGACTGGGAGAGTGCAGGCTTGCAGGAGGTGACTTGGAATGCCTCTGTGCCTGCGCAAAGTGTGTGTTTGGTATGTGCATGCACACAAAGCCACGCCCACCAAACTGGTGGTAAAAGTTTTCGAATCCCACCACTGCTGCCATTGTAACATTGAACAATTGCTAAATAGTTGTAAGTCGAAGTCTACTGTATATGTCATCTGTTCTCTCTTTTTTTTATAGCAAAGTGCCACATTATTTTCTCCCTACATTCCAAATTTATAAATACTTACAGGAAGAAAATCTCAAAGACATCATTTCTGTGCAATGTGCAATGGGTTTACTATTTTAATTGTAATTTATTAATTCTGAAAAGAACACAGATTTCAATTAGTAAAGAGTTTTTTTTTTTTAAAAAAAATAAAAGTCTTGTCAGTGAGATTAATGTTCCGACAAGTAGCTCTTCAGTGTGCAATTTTCAATCCTTTGACATTTGGTATTTCTTACAAAGGGAAAGGGGAAATACTTCATTAGTATAGTAGCTAGATACTTAAACTAATCATTATCTATCGCTGGATTTTGACAGCTTGGTACCATGTATTTTTGTTGGTGGGAGTAGCAGAATGTATTAATTTACCAGCCTGAATGCAAAAAGTCCTCCATGATAAGTCACTTATCCCATGGAACATTTTTATGATTAAAGCACTTTTTTTTCTGGCAAGAGCACAGAGGCAAATCAGAAAAGCTACATTCTACTTCTTGGAGAATGGACTGTTTTCTAGACCACTCTAAGGTGACCTGGTCCAATGCTTGCAATGTTGTCATCTTCCCAACTATTGTATTAATTTATTCTTAAAGCAAACATGGCATCCTTTCTAGTTAATTAGCAATATTTATGCATTACATGATAAAACTAATATTTATGCCTGATTAAATTTGGCAGTAGGGTTTTGTTTTCTTCCAGCCCTACATCTAACTCCTCAACAGCAGCTAAATTTAGATAGAATAATTAATCTTAATGTTGCTTGCTTAATGTTTCTTATTTCAGGCTATTTTCAAGAATCAGAAAATGGCCAAGAGAGTTAAGTGTGAGACTAAGATAAAACAAGCAAAACTGTCTCCTGAAAGTAATTTCTATGCTGGATTATTTAGTCCATTATGCATATCCCAACATTGCAACAACACAGACCCAGAGTAAGATCCAGTATCTCCTACTTCCATTTAGTTTTGTAACAGCAGAACATCATTTAACCTGTTCCAAACTCTACCACTTGATATACCTGTCACCTATGGTACTCTTACTCTTCTGGTGAGGGACTTTTGTTGTGAAAGGGACGCTCAGTCCACTGCCAGAGGGAGCACACCTGATGGGGACAGGTGGCTCTCTAATCTTCTTTCATCTTTCAAAGGTAAGCGGACACCTGGCCTACAGAATATCTTCTCCATTGTAAGGGCCTGTAACACATGGCCTCCACTCAGCCAGGCTATTTACTGTCCCTCTTTTGCTCTTTCACATTTGAATCTTTAGGAAGAATGCCAGGGGAAAATGGGAACAGGGATTGGGGAAATGTCTGAAAGCAAGAAAAATGAAGTAGATTTTTGTTTTGCCACCAATGCAATCTAGACTGGTGGATACTATAATGTGTTGATATGTAAAGATGAATGGACACTGGATAAATTATTTTCTTTCAAATGCTGAATTCTCTAGGTATGCATATTTGGACTATGGTTGTCATTCTTTCAAATAATTCATAAACCTACAACGAGGCATAATTTGTATGAATATGAATAGCCCTGGATGTCTTTGCTCCAATTGTTTTTTCTTAGTCTCATCCAAGAACATTGGCAGCAAAGTCTGGATATCCGTTTCCAGATATTTTTATATAGGTTAACTGGGTAATGGCTTGGTCCTTAAATAGGTTATCTGTTTTTATAAATTTTCAGAGACTTTTAATGAGTGAAAACACAATTCTTGTTTAATTACTAGAGGAAATGGAAAAATAATTAACTCTAGATTCAGCCCCCTTCTCATTCCACTGGGAATAACCCTTGTTTCTATTATTTACCCATGCCTCCTGCCCTGCTGCTTTTTCAAAAACTATGAATATTTAAGCCAAGATATCAAAATAAAAGGGTATAGGATATAGCTGCATGGAAACAAATCAGTATACTGTATGTTAATTTTTGTTCCAATGCACATTCCATAGGATTTGGAGTCCCTCCTAAACTACTTGTACTTAAGAACTACTATTGACTTCAAACATTATCACCTAGTACTAAGACAGAATGAACTATTGTTTAACAGACCACAAAGGTTCATAAACCTCTGCTTTAGTACGGGAATGATTGACAACAATACTGTGTGTCAACAGTATGATGATGATTATTACAATGAGAATGTGCTATTATTATAATTTGGGAGAAGAAATAGCAAACTGAAGATTGCTCTCCTAAAGGCGGAGCTGATGACCACAGCAGAATGAAGAGACAGTGAGTAAATCCTTCACAGTGAGTAAAAAACTTCACAATTCCTTTCTGGATAAGGAGAGGATTTGAGATTGCTCATAAGTGTTCCAGACAGTTGCTCTTGGTGAGAAGGTTGTTAAATAGCAGCATCCATGTTTGCATGTTCCCTTTTCTAATCAAATTGGAAATTGTTAATTGTTTGCTTTTCAGCTATTGGAAACTTTTGGATCAACAATTTGTACAGCATGAGATCAGTTTCTTTTAATCATTAGCAAACTTTTAAAAATAAGTTTAAAGTTTAAAAAAACAATTTGAATAAATAGCAAAAGGATAATTAAAACTTTGATTTTGGAAAATTATAAATTGATTAAGGGTCCAGATGGATTTGAAATAACATTTTAAAATTAAGAATCCTTGCTGGGGAAAATGCTTTTGTTTTGATTTTAAAAAATAGACCATAGCATGAGACTTTGAAGATTGGACAAACTAATATGGTTTTCATGGATAACTTTCCTATATTGGATTTACAAAAGAGATTTGCTAAACCTCTGAAAATTTTTATGAGAAGGAACAAAGAAAAAATTAAAAGAAGTCAAATTCTAGTATATTATTTGAAGGGACTAAAGATCAGGTTTGTTAAAAGTAAAGGGAAGGAATATAAAAATAGTTTATTTGATCAAGGTTAAAATAGATGTGTGGTCATGTCCGGTAACCCATAATAGTCTTTTGCTGATCAAGGCTTTAAGGACTAATTTATAAATGATGAGATATGGAAATATTTTTTTAAGAGGAGGTGATAAGTTATTAAAAATGTTTATACTTGTAACGAAGGAGAAAGTCATTTCTTTTACTTTGCTTTACAATATGCTTTTTTCTTTTCAATTTTTCAATTTTTCTTTTCTGTACTTTTTTCTTTATATTCTTTTATTTTTTAGTTTGTATTCATTTTTATCTTTTTAATTGTAATTTTTTAAAAAATAAAATTACTATAAAATATATTCTTATTGTATGCAGAGATTAATCTTGGGTCTAATCCTATTGAATAGACAGACTATTAACATCAAACAAGTTAAATGAAATACTCAATATTTTGCTTCTTAATAGGATTATTAGGATTATCTTTTTAGTAATCTAATTGAGCAGAGATACTTCCTTTTCCTCCTGTCATAAGTGATCTGCTAATACATGGCCAGCTCTTAAGAAAGTACAATGTTGTTGTGTGCAAATGACAATCAGAATTATAAAAAGAAAATTGTAGTACATTTATATCCCACAACATAATCTCAAAAGTGTTTCATTTCCTCAAAACACATTTATAGAGTTCAGTGTGACATGATGGCAATACCCTTCACTTCACTTCCCACTTCACTTATTAGCATATTGCCAAAACGTAAGCAAAAAACTCAATCCACTATATAAAAGTAAAGTAAATTGTTGAGTAAAGAACGCTACTTCCAAATAAGTATACTTATCCTAAGTACCATGTTTCTCACAAAATAAGGCCGGGCTTATTTTTTTGTGACCCCCGAAAAAATGGCTAGGCCATCTTTTCGGGGGTGACTTAATTCCCCCCCTTGCATCCTCGGGTGGGCGGGCAGCGACAGCTTGCATGTTGACCTCAGCGTTGGTGGGGCACTTCGTATTGGGAGACCTTCTGCCACCGTTGCTTTCCCTTCTCCCTTGCTGCTGCGGCGTTTAGAGCAACACCGCGGTGTTTGGCACAGCCATGTGTGGCCAGTCAGGGCTCCTCCCTGCAACTGGAGCCCGGCGGAGACACTCAGTTTCAGGCGCTCCTGTCGCCACCTTCCTTTTGCCTTTGAAGGTAAAGCCAATTATTTTAAAAACGATGCCCTACTACAACAAAGCCTCCCCTGCACAAGAGGGCAGCCCAACCCCACGTGGGGAGGTGAATCTCCTGGGGTCGCAGCGCAGGATCGGCCCACCTCGGGAGAAGCACCCAGCCGCCATCCCTGCCTGGCACCGGGCAGAGCGCGAAGAGCTTTGCCTGGGGCGCCCAGTGCAGCTGACAGGTGGGCCCTTCTTCCCGGCAGCAGAGCTCTCACCAAGGCAGCGAGCACCTCCCTGCCGGACCCTCTGCTTATCCCTCCAGGGCCGCGCCAGAGCCGTGCGGGCTGGGCAGAGCCAGGAAAGTGAGCCACAGGTGCGTGCCCGGCTGCCAAGCAAAAGAGCTGGGCCAACCTGAGCTTCCTTCCCAAGTCCCTCCAGCGCGAACCCAAAAGGGCCACCGGGAGAGGCTGCCTGAGGCAGTGATAGTGCCCACCCGTCTGCAGACAGGGAGGCGAGGTGATGGCAGCCCTGCTTCCCTGGCCGGCAGAGAGAGCCCGAAGCCGCCCGTCCTTTCCACCCCTCACCCAGCCCGTCCCCATGCATCTCCAAATGCGCCGACAGCTCCAAACATTGCAGCAGAACGGGCATCAGGTAGAGGTGCTGACTCGGCGGGGCTCAGCTCATAGGAGGATGCGGCGTAGGTTGTCGCCTTGCCCTCCTGTCCATGCCTCGGGTGGCCTCTCCCGGTGGCCCCTTCGAGTTCGCGCTGGAGGGACTTGGCCCGGCTCTTTTGCTTGGCAGGCGGGCGCGCACCCGTGGCTTGCTTTCCTGGCTCTGCCCAGCCCACACGGCTCTGGCGCGGCCCTGGCGGGATGAGCGGAGGGTCCAGCAGAGAGGTGCTCACTGCCTTGGCGAGAGCTCCGCCGCCGGGCAGGAGGGCCTGCCTGTCAGCTGCGCTGGGCGCCCCAGGTGAAGCTCTTCGCGCTCTGCCCGGCGCCAGGCAGGGATGGCGGCTGGGTGCTTCTCCCAGGGTGGGCCAATCCTGCGCTGCAGACCCGGGAGATTCGCCTCCCCACATGGGGTTGGGCTGCCCTCTTGGGCAGGGGAGGCTTTGTCGTACCAGTAGTAGGGTGTCATTTTTAAAGGAATTGGCTTTGCCTTCGAAGGTGAAGGGAAGCCGGTGACAAGAGCGCCTGAAGCCGAGTGTCTCCACCGGGCTCCCGTTGCAGGGAGGATCCCTGGCTGGCCACACATGGCTGCGCCAAACACCACGGCGTTGCTCTAAATGCCGCGGCAGCATGGGAAGAAGGGAAAGCAATGGTGGAGGAAGGTCTCCTGATACGAAGTGCCCCACCAACGCCAAAGTCAACGCAGGCAGCACCATATCCGGGTATGCAACAAAACTATTTCCTAACGGCAAGCCCCCTGCCATTCCCCCCCATTTCGCATGTTTAATATAGGCCTTAATTTGTGGGGAGGGGCTTAATTTGATTTTATGCCGATAAAACATGCTGGGCCTTCCTATTGGTGGAGGCCGTATTGTTGGAGAAACATGGTAATTTAGAATTATATATTCTTTTTAGATAAACAGGCAGTCCTATTTTCCACAAATTTATCTGTGAAGGTAATAAAACAAGTCTTCTGCCATTTGAAAACAATGAACAGTTAATCTTATCCATTTTCTAAACTATAGACAATTGAATGATATGATGGCATTTGCACCAGTGGGTTGGGATAGTATCAAAAACTTAACTTGAAAAAACTCTCGTAGCAAATAATTGTTTTTCTATTTGTGTGTATCAGTTTATCACAATTGATATGTGACTCAACAGCATCCACTGTTCTCAGTTGCTTTCAAGTGTAAGATTATCCAGAAATATAAAATAGTGAATTGCATCCTTAAAAACAGTTCCTAATAACTACAAAAAAGACATTAAGGAAAACAAACCAAGCCTTAATATATTATGGATTTTTTAATGGGTGAAATTAAGTAGACATTCCTGAAGTGCAAATAAACTCAAACAGATGCTGAAACCGAAAGAATACTGATGTAATTCACCACAGGTGCAAAATTAGAAGACCAGCTGCAAAACTCATCTAGATGTCTGTCTGTCTGTCTGACTGCCAATCCTTAAAATAATAGCAAAGATGGGCATACTCTGAATACTGCTCTGGGCAGCCTCATCCTGATATATGGAGACATTGTATTTGTGATCGTAATTCTAGAAGGAAGACACACACAACATCCAATTGTTCTGGTGAAACAAATCACAGCAAGTATCCCTGGTGATTTTAATGATGCTATGGCTGCTCTTTTGCAATGCCTGAAGGCTGTGGGAGCATGGATGAGGGACAGACATCAGCCAAACTTTCAGCACTGTCCAATACCTTATGGATTCTTACTGTAGTATCATTTCACTGGGAAACTAGGATTAGGATCAGAAGCACTGCCCCCGCCCCCACAAAGTTATAAAGTAATACAATAACAGAATAATAGACTTGGAAGGGACCATGGAGGCTTTCTAGTCCAAGCCCCTAGTCAGGAAACCAATATGCCATTTCAGACAAAGCGTTGCCTAATCTTTTCTTAACAAACTCCTGTGTTGGAGCACCCACAACTTCCACAGGCAAGTCATTCCACTGATTAATTATTCAAACTGTCAGGAAATTTATCCTTAGTTTCTAGGTTGATTCTCTCCTTGATTAGTTATGATGATAATGGTGAGCTTGCTTCCACAAATAGGCTGGGTTCAGATGTCATACAGTAATGGGTTTCTTTGGGTTTTGCTTTCATATATCTGGACCCGGGAGGCTTTAAGTCTTAGCACAGTGTGTGAATAACTAAATTTATATAATGTACCATGTTTAAAATGAACAACAGTTAGTGAAGGTATGCATAATTTCCACTATTTCAAAATCATAAAAAGCTTTGTGTGATATGGCTAAGATTGTGTGACGGTGTATAAACTTCCCCCCCTCCCTCCTTTCCATTCAATAGTATCCAATTTTTGGAGCCTGCCTGGATAAGTCCTGCAATTTTCTTGGCAAGGTTTTTCAGAAGTCGTTGCCATTGCCTCCTTTCTAGGGCTGACAAAGAGTCACTGGCCAAAGGTCACTTGACTGGCTTTATGTTTAAGGTGACACTACAACTCACAATTTCCCAGTTTCTAGCTTGATGCTTTAACAACTGTTCAAAACTGGCTTTCATGTCTTTTAATTTATTGCAATAAACACATATGTGATTTGTTGATCTGGTCCAGTTCAAATAGATATCAAAATTAATGGTTTATTTCAGCATTTATAATTAAAATTAGTCTTTGGTTTTCTGATAGACTGTTTCATGCATTTATTTATACAGTATACACATCCAGAAGATGAACATCTGATAATATACACTTTGATGACATGCCATGGAAGAAAAAGAAGTAACATCCAAGTGAATAGACTAAAATTAAATGATGCAAAAATGGTATACTGCAGTATGTTGAATTCGTAGTTTTAAAACTGTTCATAAGAATCCTGTGAATGAGTCCTCAGAATCTTTTTAGGGATTTCTCCCTACATAGTGTATAGTGACAGAAAAACATTTGACTTTATCTCCTTTCAATCTGTTATACAATCAGCTATGACAGGGATTTTCAAATTGTGGTGCTACCCACAAAATGACAGAAAAATCCCCTCTGCCTGAACACCCGCAAGAGCCAAGTCTTGGTTTATATACCAAGTCTATCTAAGTGATAGAAGCCTGCAATCTTGTGAAAAAAATTGTGCACAAACCTGAATTCTGGGCCTCACATTCCCTATCACTTGCATCTCCCAAACTCATCCTGGATTGACATTTGCTCCCCACAATAATTACTGCAAAAAATCCTGACCACAGTTTTCCATTGTTGTTGTTTTAATTTGAAGGTTAGGGCTTTATTAGAATAACATTAGGGCTAGTCGATCTTATTTTTTTAAAAAGGAGAAAAGTTTATTGCTGTTTTTCCAATGTGGAGAAAAAGCACATGATGAAACATGATAATTTAACCTGACCACACCATCAATACATCATATTGGCATCAATATCTAATAGCATGCTTGCTAGTGAATTCTGGGAATTGAAGTCCGCATGCCTTAATGTTGTTAGATTTGAAAAAAAAATACTGCTCTTATAGGACATTCCATTAGACAACTGTGGGAGGGGGGACCATTTCTTCTATCAATATATTTCCACATTTTCTGTGGCAAAAACATTATCCATTAACCTGCAATAACTTAACAAAAATGAAAGCTATACATCCATGAATGAAAACTATTAAACCTGAGGTAAATTTTGGAGGGCAAAAATATGTTCTGGATGGTAGGGCACCAGTGACCAACAGTGGCAGTAGACTGAGGAAAAGAAAAAAAAAAGAGGGAAGTCTTTAACATTCCCACGTTTGGAGTTGTGTCAGAGGTAAGTCTTAGTGATATTTTTAATAAATGTTGATTATTTGGAGTGTATCAAATATATTAAATTACTTTGGTGATAATGAAGTACAAAGTTTTTCCTGCCTGTAGGAAAAGTAGAGTTTTTTTCTCCAGTCCCTATTTTCTTCACAGTGGCAGAAAAAAGGACAAAGCAGTTTAATTTTAAAGGTTTCCCCCCTTGAGGCATTTTTCATTAAATGGGCACTTGTCTGATAAATATCACTGAGGAATAAGTGTATTTTGATGGGTCAGGTAACCAATATTTGGTCACTGACCACAATAAAGAATTTTGATTTGATGCCTCAGGGACGTAATCTCTCTGAGAGATGGGAAAAACAACCCCTATTTCTCAGTAATTGATAGTCACATTGGTAGAATTTAATTTTTAATTCAATTCTCAAATTTATGTAGCTGCCATCTCACACACACTCTGGATAGCGTACAATAAAATTATCAGTGAAAAGAGTAATAAACTTCATTTAGAAATCATTTAAACACAACTAAGGGTGAGGGGAGGGTAATTTCTAAATATTCTAAAATATGAATGCTAGTCAAGTTATCTTGTCATGTGGTACTTTATTTCTCGGATATTGGCGGATGCTGCTGAGGTACTTAGATATTTACAAGTGAGTAAATGCAACTTTTGAATTTACTTTTTAACTTTTTAATTTCTTAAGTTTCTTCTCAAGATATGAAAGATGGTTTTAAGGAAGGATGAGACCTTTGTACTAAATCTCCTGTGAAATTTACATAATGCTTATCCCTCATTTGACTCATTTGGTTTTGTCTTATTGTAATAGCTTACAGTGACCACATATCCTTTATTAGAAGGGACCTGTATTTCAGAAAGCTGTCATTCAGATTTAATATTTTATCTTCTTGGTTTTGCTCTTGAATTTTGCTTTCTAAAACAAGATTACCACATAAATGTAAACAATTACGTTTCCCTCCCTTTATGAACCTCTTTCAGATTTGCCCCTTTGGGGGGGTTTGCCCTTTATTTTTTCCAAGAAAATAGTAGTTATATAACCCCATTCCCAAACCAGTGTTGCAGGTCAGTCACATTTGTGTGACCCTAGCCAAATTAAATATGAATTAATTTAATAAAATGTGGCTAAGGAAACCAGGGCTAAATGTAATGTGTGAATCAGGTCAGTGCAATCTTATAAAGATCTACCCTGAAGGAAGCCCTGAGCTTAAAGGTAATGTGCAGAATTACAGATAAGCAGGGGAAATATTTCTGCCATTTTTGTTTTTTAAAAAATATGTTTCTAAATAGAAAATAAGAATACTTTCCCACAAAGGTATATTTAGTTAATTAAATATTTGGGGACTCTTATTTTAATATTTTAGTAAGTACTATCACACGGAAATCTTGCTTTGATTTTATTAATATGGGGTTGGAAATAAAATGTTTGAAAATGGTTCCTATCAATTTAAATTAACTATTAACAGGTAACTAGTCACTCAAGCTAAAGGGCTCTCTCCCAAGTAAATATACACGGAACATAATTAAAATCGGGCTTATTTTTATATTGGAAAGATAATATCTGATGTTTTTAGTTCAAATAAGTATTTATGTTGAAATGGCCAAGTCTAAGTGTTCTTTTTAAAGATTAGTGAAATTGGACAATCTGGATTTATCAACTTTTAATCAACTGTTACATTACAAATTATTTGACTGGAAATTTCTATTAAATTATTATTTTACCAACAGGTAAAAAGAAAAAAAATGTCTTAAAATGTATTGTTATGAACAAATAAAAAAAAAATGAAAACAATTAGGAACAAATGATCATGGATTATTTTTAAAAAATAAACTCTATTGTTGGTACTACTGTCTTGAAATAGGTTGTGGTACATTTTTTTGAAAAAGAATAAAGGATCACCCATTCAGAAACAGAGGATTTAGTAAGGATGGAAAGAAGGCATGGTAAGAAAATATTAAATTATTTCTACAAATAAGTTTTTATTTAGTGACTTATTTAAAGTATGTCTAGCCTGTCTTAATCCTGAGGGTCTTGAGGTAAGGATTATAGTTTGCTTAATAAATAAAAAGAATTTTGCATACTATTGTAAAATACCTATTGAAAATAATTTTAAAAACATTACATTCAAGTTTCATGGTACTATTCTGTAAGGTCTTCAGTATTACATTGCCCAACTTGCATCTATACTTTTAGACCGTGAGTGCTATAATATCTAGTAGAATATATTGATAAACATATTTTGAGACTTACTGAATTGTTTTAACTTGAGTTTTAGAATGAAGTTAGAATGTATATGAAAAAAAAGAGTCCCCCAAACAAGTCAGATAATTTGCTATACTTTTTAATTTTTCATAGAAGGAAAAAGTTGGCTTTCTATATTGAACATGTGCATATACATGCAACATATACACATTTCTTGTGTAAGGTATTTAGAAGCTGTTATTTTATTATGACATGTTTTATCATATTATCTAAACATGTTTATTTAGACATGTTTAAATATAGATGTTTCATCTAATTGATATTTGTCCCAGTAAACTTTTAATTAGGTCTTCTAAAACTAATTTAGTCTATTTCATTTTTTGAAAAAATTTTGAGAAAAGATTTCAACAGATAAGAAAATAATTGTAAAGTCCACTTGAAAAACTGTAAGATTAAAATTGATCAAATATTGGGGCCGTACATAAAAAAATATAGTATTAATCGATTTCTAAAGAAGACTTTCATTGAAAATTTGCATAGTTGGATACAGTAGAGAAAAAAGTGAGGTTAAATAGTGGTGAATAAGCTTTTGGGATCTAAGAAGTCATTAACATATTTTGGAGCACATACATACCAAGAGTTCATAAGATTTTTAATCAACTATGTACTGATTTTACTAAGGTCATCAGTGACAGCTATTCAGTTGGGCTACCCACTTCCTTGATCTTTACACTCCCACCTTTCTTTACCTTCCCTTAACTGCTACATGCTGACACTATGCTTGGCTTCAACTAGCATCCCTGTTGATTTTTCCAGGCCTTTTCTTTCCCTATCTCCCCTTAGCCATCCCTTAAGGCAGGGGTGTCAAACACAATTTCACTGAGGGCCGCATCAGGGTGGTGTTTGACTTTGGGGGCCGGGGGCTGTGGCCAGCTCAACGTCATTCATGTTGGGGGCACCTGTGGCATCCCAAGCTCCATTTTTGGCTGTGACGGCTTCCTGCAACCCTCTGCCTGTGATGGCCCAAGCACTCTGCCTGCGAAAATGGGTTCCTGAACTCCATTTCTGGCTGTGACAGCCTCCTGCAAACCTCTGCCAGCGAGCGGAACTCCATTTCGCTGGCAGATGCACCACAGGTCAGTCCTTCACTGTTTCCAAGATGGCTCCGCGGGCCAAATCTAAGCACCCAGTGGGCCAGATCTGGCCCCTGGGCCTTGAGTTTGACACCCCTGCCTTAAGGCATCATACATGCAGGTAGTTCTCAACTTACGACCACAATTAAGCCCCAAATCTCTGTTGTTAAGTGTGACAATTGTTAAGTGAGTTTTCTCCCTTTTTATATTTCTTGCCACAGTTGTGAAGTGAATCACTGTAGTTGTTAAGTTAGTAACATGGTTGTTAAGTGAAACTGGCTTCCTCATTGATTTTTCTTGTCAGAAAGCCACAAAAGGTGATCACATGACCCTGGGACACTGCAACTATCATAAATATGACTTAGTTGCCAAGCATCATAATTTTGATCAGGTGACCATGCAATAGTCATAAAGTGGGAAAAATGGTTATAAATCACTTTTTTCAGAGCTGTTGTAATTTTGGATGGTTATTAAACGAACTGTTGTAAGTCAAAGACTACCTTACATATATACAGCTTCAAAGATAACAAAAAATGACAGAGAAATTACTGGAACCTGGAGTGGGCTAGCTAAATATGCTGCACTTGAAACCAAGAATACTGGCAGCTATGAAACTGCTGCCCCTTAGCTTCTCAGAAGCTTCCTAAATCTACCTTCCCATAGCTGCTGATGTCCTTGGCTTTTTTCCCAACACCCTACTGAAATATATACATGGAATACACATAAAATCTACAGCCCCAAGAAATTTAGACATAACTACAATTTTGCAACCTACATTTCTTCATGTTGTAATTCGTAAAATTAAAATCTTTTTTCCTACAATCAGTCATAAATTTAAAATATATATTGCAAAACAAAGTTAGTTGAGGGCATCAGTTGATGTTAAGATTTATTTCTGACTGTGTAGATTTTGTCTAAACATAGCAAAGCCATTGACTATATAGATTGCAAATATGGCATATATAAAAGTTCCTTAATATGCCAGAACCCTTAATTTTGTTGAGGGACCTGGACAAGAAGCTATAGTATAAGCTGATTTTTGAGGAAAACAAAATGTTCAGAAGATAAAGACTGGATACTGTATTGCTGGTTAAATCTGCTTAATTGGTAAATATTTAAATTCTAAGAAATATATTGTATTACATTACAAAATATGACAGCTAGAATCAAAACTAGAGGCAAAACACTAGTAATCTGAGATATGAAAATGATACCTCATTGTTAACTGAAAGTACAAAAGACTTTAAAGAGATCATTATGAAAGAAAAATGGAAAGTGAAAATCTGTGTTAATGTATAATGAGGACACATACAATGCCATCCTGGATATTTGGTGAATGTTATAGGTGACTATAGAGAGAGTTAAAGTGGTAGAAAAGTACTTGTGCTCAAGTACTGATAAGGTGGACATTATAATGGAAAAACAAAGAGATTATTTATTCTACTGAAGAAAGCAGTGACAAACTTAAACAAGATCCTGAAGGAAAAAGGACATTTAAGTGATAGCACAGGTAAAAATATTTAAAGCAACAACAGTTTTCAATGGTAATGTATCAAAAACCTGGACAAGGAGGAGTGAGAGAATTAGGATAAGGCCGTTGAATTATGGATTTGGAGATTATTATAAAGAGAACCACAGATTATACGAAGAACTAATGATCAAACCCTGGATCAAAAATGGACTGCTCCTTAAGGCAATAATTGTAATTTCTGTATATGAAAACAAATAAAACTTATGCTTGGTGAGGCTAAGAAGGTGATAGATAACAAAGGATGGATAAGTACAAGATCACGAGAATATTTGTAGAGCTGGGACAGGTGAATTTGGCAAGCATTTCAACAAAAGCTGCCAGGGATTGAGACCAATTTAATGTCACCTAAAGACTAAATTATTAGAGAGCCTTTGGTTTAGTGGTTAAGGCACCAGGCTAGAACTACAAAACACCGATTTCTTGTCTTGCCATATGCATAAAAGCCAGCTGAGTGACTTTGGGACAGTCATTCTCTCTCAGGCCAACTCATCTCAGATGGTTACTATTGTTGGAAAAATAGGAGGAGGAAAAGTATTAAGTATGTTAGCCATCTTGAGTTATCTATAAAAATAACAAAGGCAGGATAAAAAAAACTGAAACAAACTCATTTTGGTTTTAACTAAGATAAATTAAATCCCATTGGAGTTAATGGAATAAGCCAGTAGCAACTAACAACTCCAAGCTTTCTAAGATGTGCAACCCTATTCTACACAGGCTTAAACTGTAAAAAAAATATCTCACTCTATTCATTCAGATTTATTTCTAAATAATTGTATAATAATGGCAGCCATCTTTATGGTTGGGCTTTTAATTTTGGAGTAAATCTATGCTTCTTGATTGATAAGGATTTATATCAAGGAATTGTACAAGAAGCTAATTTAAAAGTACAAGAGTCAGGATATATTTAAGAACATTTTTTTCTTACAGTTCATTTAGTTAGAAATCTGAGCAAATCTAGTATCAGCCTAGTTCACAATTAAAGATCAGACTGGATTTAAAAAATCTAGGGATTTAAACATTAAAGAAAATTGATGCAAATTAAATTGTATTTAAAAATTAGCAAACTACTGTACTTCCATTTTTACTATGGAGTACAGTATTCTAATTTCTTATCTTTCAAAATAAAACAGCAGCACAATAAAAGCCAAAATACTGAATCAGAAGACATTTAATTAAACTGAAATTATATTTTCCTTCTATTCACTGCTCACAAAATTTACATGAATACAAACTAGCTTTACAGATTGTCACTATCTTCTCCAATGCATAATGTGTCCATTTGTCAGAAATCAACAAAAACCCCATTATCTAAAGAAGAATGCTTTCACTTCATGTTACCTAAAAAAAAAGAGGTTGGGGCAAAAATCACCTCCATTCTAAAAATCATGACTGTAATGGAAGTTTCAGGTCCGTCGGAACCGGAATCAGGCACAAGCGTCAATGTGGCAGAAAAGCAGGGTAACAAGGGCGCATAACCTTTCAGCCTTCGAGTTGTGAGAACCCGATGCACACTTTCCCAAGAACGATAAGTATTTTTACAAGAAAATATCTCTCTACGATAAGTATTTTTATAAGACATTTCTCTCCTCTCTCCGATTCTCTTACATGGCACCAAGGGTTGACAAAGAACCTATTCAAAAGAAAAGAGGCAAAAAGGTACAGGATCTTTACAAAATTATCTCGGCCACGTTACTCATGTTGACAGTTCGCAGGAGTTCGCTTCTTCAGCAGGTCAGACTTTTATCTGCACGCTCCCGCTTTCCTCCGGTACCCCAGAAAGGGAGGCAGGAAAGAGAAAAGAAAGAGAAACTGCGAGCAAGAAGGAAGAAGCCAGGGGCACAACGTTCCGACACGCGACGCCGGGCGGCCATCAGCTGTCGCGAAGAGGCAGCGAACTCCAGATACGGTCCAGCTGTTCTCCGCGCAAGACTTTCTCGGAAGGCAGAAGCCAAGCCGACGGCCGCGGCAGGCAAGAGCGAGAAGGGGGAGCTTGTTGGTGTTTGGCGCCGGTGGAGGGAGTCATTCCTCCAACTGCACTTCCGGTCGGCATTTTGTTCTGAGAGCGAGCGAGGGCGACACATTCACGCAGCCTCTTATTTTTTCCTCCCTCTTCCTTTCCTCCCTCCCCGGTACCGACTCACCGTAACCCAAGCGATCCCCTCCCTGCCCCGCCCCGACCGCGTCCACAGAAGGAGAGGCGGAGGCGGTGACGGCGGCGGAAGAAGAGAAGGAACAAGCCGCGGCCGAGGAGATCCCCCTCCCCTCCGCTCGCTCCTTTCCTCCCTCCCCTCCCGGGGTTGGTCGCTCGGTGGGTGCGTGAGGTGTTTATCGAATCCGGTTCGGCCCGGCCTGTGTGGATGTTGGGGTGAATCAAGCTCGCTGGGAGGACGACGGCAAGGAGGAGAAGGAAGAAGAAAAATAAAAAGAGGAGGAGGAGGAAGAAGAAGAAGAAGACGGTGGCGGCGGCGACTTCAGGGATTCGCTTCGGCCGCTCTCCTCCCCTCCTCGGCTCTACATGTTCGCTGCACTGAGGAGGAGACGGAAGAGGAGCCAGCCCCCCTCCCGGCCCGGATTATTGTTGTTATATTATCTCCCCTCCTCCTCCTCCCGCTCCGCGGCGGCCCAGTGGCGGATCCTCTGAGGAGGGAGGGGGCGGATTTTTTCCTTCCCCCCGCTTGGTTTTTCGGTTGGATTCAGACGACGCTTAGCTCAGGTAAAAGCCCCCGCTCGCGCTTTTCCGTCTCCGCGTTTCTTCTATTCGCTTGAAGATAAGCAGCGAGTTGGGCCTTCTTTCAGGCGAGGCGGCCCAGTCTGGAAGCAGAGCGGGGATTAGCCTTTTCGGCCGGTGTGGGAGAAAAGAGGGGGTGAATAATGAGTGGCAGCCAGGGGTGTTTCACGTTTCTCTCCGCCTCCTCCTCTTGGGGTTTGTCGGATGAGAGTGGTTTCTGCCGAGCTGCTGGAGATGCCAAGGCCCGGAGGAGGGCGCAGGCCCAGCGGCCAGTGCTTTCACTCCAGCTCGGGGATGAGAGAGCCGAAGTGGTTTCACTGTGACAGGCCTCGGCGCCCGAGAGCAAAAGTGGGAGGAGGAAACAATACAGTTAAACAGCGACTGGGCACCGAACCTGTGCCATATTTACAACTTCGGGGGATGGGGGGGCAGAGTGCGGAAAGGAAAGAGACGAACGTAATAGTCCTAGTCAAAATAGGGGAGAGACGGGCGTCAGTTTGTTTTGCGTTTGCAACAGTTGCATCTTTTATTTGTCTTAGTTTCAAATTTGTAGTTGGATAGGTATGATTGATACTATTGCGTACATCCTCTCAAATGCATAGATTTTATTGAAAAGTAAAACTAGTTCCGAATAATTTTCAGAACAGACATATCCAGTTCACTGGGAGAGTCTATGGGTTGCCTAGTACCATTTATGTCATACTTTCTACATACACAGTGAATTTTGGTCCTTAAGAGGAAAGAGTTATTTGTAAGAATAGGTATCCTATTTGAAAAAGGGTTGTCTATATAGCTACTTGACGTTTTAAAGGTTAGGCCACTGTGAAATCATGCGAATTATAATAATTGAGCCTGCCGTTTTAAGTATGTTTATATGGGAATATGTTTTATTGAAGATAGCGATGCATACCTCTGAATACCCTGATTATTATTGAGTTGAAAAATGTTCTTACTTTCAAATGGGTCTGGTTTGTGTAACTTTGAATCAGATGCCTGAAAGTTAATAATCTAAATAATATTCTCAAATGAAGAATGACTTTAGTAAAAACATTAGGATATTTTAGACACTGGATAGATGCCTGTAATTTCTTCCAGTGTAATTCTAATTTCACATATAGAGAAATCTATTTCTCTGATATAGAAGTATGAGGAATTGTGATATCAGCTGGTCTGATAGCTGTTTTTAAAACCAATTTAAATCCTAGGTGGGTAAGACAAAGTGACATTTAATTGTGCTCAGTTTTTATTGTAGATGTTCTATTTTTTTTTTGAAAGTTAGTCTTATATTTAATATTTTTCAGTAAAGTAACTTGTTAAGAAAGTACAATTGTGCTTTTTAGCCTGATACATGTTTAAAAGGATGAAGTTAATATAGCTGTCACATAGGAGGCGTGTTTTTAATGCTGTAAATCCATGTAGTAGTCAGCAGTGTGTCCGTGATTTGTATTGGTCAGGCAGCAGTTTGAATTTTAAAAAGCCTGAAGATCCTGCTGAGCCCCAAACCCGGCCTCTCTCTCTCCCTCCCTCCCTGTAATCTGCCATTCCTGTCTTTGTGCTGCCTGGGCCTGTTAAACACTGTTTGCAATAGGGCCTCAGGCCTATATGCATGGGAGAGAAACCATTTTCAGACTGAAAAAGTAGCTTTTTATTTTTGAACTTTATTATTTCAAGCATGAGCTACAAGTTGCTTTAAAATATTGCTGTGTGTGTGAGGTTGAGTCTGCCTCTTGTGTGTTTTAACTGTTTATTTTTAAGGACTGGAACAGGTCTAATTTACAGAAAATGAGGGACTGCCCAGAGAATAATCAAATACAGTATTATTCATAATCAGAAAATAACATGTGATGATTCGTCTTTTGCTTATATTAAATATGTGGGATTTTGCTTAAGTTGAAATGAGGTTTATTCTCATATCTTGTGTCTTCAGTAAATTATTTTAATGCAAAATTGGCTCTTGAATCAGTTTTTTATAAGTGTATGGGTTTTTCACTGTTCCTTTGTACTTTATTTAAATATGTATTTAATAATATCCTTATGATATTCTGTGTATTTAAAAGAAATCAGTACATTCAATTTGATGTGTTTCTAAGATGTCTGAACCATTATTTTGATAATACCTAGGCATATTTCAATGTATATAACAATAAACTATGGTGCCAAAACTGTTGCTCTCAAGCAGCTTAGAGAAAACTGCCAGGAAATTTCTTAAAATATAAAATAGAATGTGCTAGTCTAATACTTCCACTGTTTATCATTTTTATTAGGTTATAAGATAAAATACAAAATACAAAAGTAAATAGGAAGACACAGTGGGGGTGGGAGAAGGAGAGAGAAAGTGAGGGAAAACTGGGGAAAAGAAAAAAAGAAACATTGACTTCCGACTCCTGTTGTAGTAAAAAAAGCATTAACATCAGGCCACAACTTTTGTTTTTCCATAATAATGTAAGGTAGCCATTTCTATAAAACATAGCTAGTCTAGTCTAATACTGGATTGGAATGCCATAGTCAATGCAATTTTCCCATAATTTTTGAGTATTTATAAAATGATGCACAATTTCAATTATTTGAGTTCTTAAATAATAATTTTAAAAATAGGTGAATGGCGTATTGATATATTACAATTTCATAATTCCAATTATAGTAATTTTAAATGCAAACATTGTCTTCCATTAAAAAATGATGAGAGCTAAAGATTGAATTATTTACAGGAATTTAAGTAGATTATTATATCTGAGAGAGTTTGTTCTTTTTGTAAACATTTGAAATAATTTCAGAAACAGGAATGCATTTAAAAATTAAGTAAAACTTGAGATTGTCTCTAGTTAGCTGTCTTTTGAACACAGCCATTTTTTCAGTAACATTTAAGAAACTGCTCAAAAATTATTTTGGGCATTCATTCTAACAATGTATCTACATTGTTTATTTTGGTAATATGTGTGTATATATTTGTGTGTGTGTATATGTGTGTGTATGAGAGAGAGAAATCAGTGCATATGGTAAGGATGTAATGTAGCTTGAGATATTTAGTATCTAGATTTCATAGAGATCACAGACAGTGATCTTTTCTGGTTTGGAGTCTGCACAAGTTGTATGCTCTTTAAATATGACAAAGATAGCTTTTGTAGAGTATGCCAATTTATTGAGAATGAAAGAAAATTATTTACAAATTTTGCAGTGATGCTGAAAAAAGTGCCTATTTTATTATAAGAAGCCTCAATGTATTATCATTTTATAATATATCTTAATGTTTCTAAAAGATCAACAAAATTAATAAAAATGAACAATATTCAGATAGGAAGAAAGGAACTCTAAACTATGCCTTGTGAAGAATGTGTTATGTCTGATAAAGATTCATGCATATTTAAAATTGTTTTTGCTTTTGACTACAAAAATTCATTGTCTTATGAAAACAAATCTGATTTATAATATGTAACTTGCTTCCATATATTCCAAGCAGGACTGGAATGCTCTGTTTGTGGGACATTTTGTATCTGAGTCTATAAACACACAAACACAAACTCAGTAGTAATGGCAAGCTGCATTTAGTCCTGCAGTTAGTTATTGTTCAACTATACCAAAGACTTTTGTTTAAAAATGGTAATGATTAAATTTTGTTTGGCTTTACTAAAGTTTTGTTACTAAAGTTTAAGAAGAATTATTTAATAAAACATTTTTCTTTATCATATTTAAATGTATCAGATTTGCAGTTGTGTAAATAGAATTGAAAATGTTATTTTTGCTTGATTATCTCTCATAATTTACACTTTTCAAACTTTTGAATTTTTTTAAATGTATCTTTTAAGAACAATCACTTTAAATGTATTTTTTGAGAACAATCAGCTAAGGTCTTGACCTTCTTTTGCAAAAATCACTGGCTGAACATTCAGTTTTGCCAAAGATATCTTTGTTAACCAAAGAAGTTAGTTTCGAATATTGTGACCTGTTCCAAATACTTGGGGGATAGTTCTCCGTGCTAGGAGGACATAATAGCTATATTTCTCATAACAACCCAAGTAATATAACAGTTACTTTGTATTTCTTATAATGTAGTAGTGGAGCCAAATAAGTTTCAGCCAGGTTAAAAGTAATTGAAGCCAACTCTTATATGAATTATAATTGAGACTGTACATCAATTTGCATATGAACTCATGTTAAAATATTTGCAAAAACTGTTCAGATAATCTGTACTTTACCATGCTGAGATCAATTTAACTTGAACTGAGAGGAGGTCCTGGCTTACCATGTTTAAATTTTGTTTAAAGCTACTTTTTTACCTCCAAGGATAGGAAATTAAAGATAAATTATGGCTTTTCTCCTGGAATTCTGATTTTGAATGCTGAGCAGGGTGGAGTTCTGCTCAAAGAACCTTGGATATAAAATCCCAGACCTGAACATAGCAAAATACTTGCATATGCTGAGTTAGGAAATTGATAGAACATTCTCAATTTAGTTAGGTCTATGTACTTATAGGTAATGTACTATATGTACATTATCTATGTACTTATGTGCTAATAGGAACCTTGGTGGCACAGTGGTCAGAATGCAGTATTGCATGCTAATTCTGCCCATATCCTGGTGGAGTTCGATCCTTACCAGCTTTTAGTTGATTCAGCCTTCCATCCTTCCAAAGTCGATAAAATGAAGACCCAGATTGTTGGGGGCAATGTGCTGACATTATAAACTGTTCAGAGTGCTGTAAAGCACTAAGGATATAAGTCTTAAGTGCTATTGCTATTATACCAGGATATTGTAATTTTTTATTCTCAGCAAATTCTTGAGATCTGCTTTAAGAATACTCCTTATCTGAGATGAACATTTGTGATGATATAATAGGTGAATCATTGGCCAATGTTTTATTATTTGTTGTTATAATGAATGGTCTTGATTAATTTTATATATGACTTTTTGTTCAACTAGGCTCTAGCATAGTATTCACTGTAATATATGGTAATACCAGGCAAAATTCAATAGTAATTAATGTGCAGGTGAGATTTATTCCATTTTCTTTCTCTTTTGCATACTGTTCTACATTGGCTTATATCAATATCAAGATTGCAAGTTTAAAAGCCTAAATTGATTTGTGGCCAACTTTTATTAACTTGTTATATAGTAAGTTTCTGTTTGCAATTATTGCTACATACATGTAATACTAATCATTGAACAGTAAAAAAAAATGATTTGAAGTTATTTGTCAATTTGAAAAGAAAACTATCTTTTGAATGGGTATTATGATAATACAGATTTTTCTCATAAGTATTTTAGGAAATACTTGCATTCTACATACTAAATGAAAGCTAAAGATGCATTCTTATATATCCTTAGCTCTGCATCATTTTAGAACTTCTTAGTTCTAGAGTTTTAGAACCAACTTTACAAGTTAACTCTGAAGTATTGTTAAATAATTGTCCTCTGTGGGCATTACTACCGTTGGCTTCAGAGGTGGTATTCAGCAAGTTCTGACCAGTTCTGGAGAACCGGTAGCGGAAATTTTGAGTAGTTTGGAGAAGCGGCAAATACCACTTCTGACTGGAGATTTTACAGTATCCTTCCCCTGTCATGCCCACCAAGCCACGCCCACAGAACCAGTAGTAAAAAAGTTTGAAACCCATCACTGGTTGGTTTCAAATCAGCCAGGTATACAGATTGCATTTGGCATTTTTATCTATCTATAAACCTATAGATGTTTTTTGATTGCACCAAGGTGTCTATTACTCTTTGCTTTCTTTTGCCACAGTTCTTTTATTTGCAGGTCTTTGTATTTTGTGATTATTTTTAGTTGTTTCTTTTCTATTCTGCTGTCTCCAGATATTGCAATATCCACTATCACTATTAATAATATTGTTCATTGTTGAGTCAGCATATGTTTGGACTGGATTTGGCATTTTTATTCACCTATTGAGTCTTCCCAAGGAACAGAATTAGGCAGATGTGGTTTCTTAAAGGTACCCTGTTTCTCCAACAATATGGCCTCCCCCAATAGGAAGTCCCAGCATGTTTTATAGGCATGAAATGAAATTAAGCCCCTCCCCCCAAATTAAGGCCTATATTAAAACATGCAAAATGGGGGGAATGGTGGGGGGGCTTGCTGTTAGGAAGTACTTTTGTTGCACACCTGGATATGGTGCTACTTGCGTTGACCCTGATACGAAGTGCCCCACCAACGCCATTTTTTCGGGGCTCAAAAAAAAAAAAAAAAAAAGACCCGGCCTTATTATATGAGAAACACGGTATCACAGGATGTAAATAGTTGCAAGTAAAGCTGCCTTTTACAGTTAATTGATGGTGATTTTATCAGTGCTGATGGTGTTCAAGTGGTGCTCAGAATGTTTTGGAGTTGTGCTCAAAGTACCTATTAAATATATTACTATTGATACTATCTTTGCTTTTTTTTTTTGCCCCAGTCGTTCTACTACCTTTTGCAGGTATTTTGCAGGACAGTTGTAAGTCTACAGCAGGGCTGTCAAATTCCTGGCCCATGGGCTGGATGTGTCACACCCTGGCCATGCCCACAACCAATTTAGTAAAGGGGAAAAAAGTCCCAATGTGTCACGTGATGACACCGTGACATGAGTTTGACACCCCTGGTCTAGAATATTATGTGGGAAGTGTCTTCTGTTTGGATTTTAAAATTCTAGTACACTTTAGCTTATTCATTTTCTATTTGTCTCTCTTGTGGTCCCATCAATTTTTTGCTTGCAGATGTTCCAGTGCACTATTGTTGTTCCTTTGTTATGTTGTTGTTTGTAGTCTGTCTGATAATCTTGCTGTAGCTAACTACTGTAGGTGGTCCCTGTTTCTTCAGCTTGTTTGCTGTCTGTTGTTGTCTTCTCAATTCCTGGCTTTGTTGCAGGGTGTTGTTTTTTTTAAAGCTTGGACATGTGCGGCCAGAATTAGCTCCTCTGTTTGTCTCTTCAATTTCCTACTCTTAGCCATTGCCAAATCTTCTTGTTATCTGCTTTGCCTGCTTTTAACAAATGTACTGGTCATGTGCATTATTTTATTTTCTGTGCTTCATTTGGTCTTTCTTATAGACCAGTCTGGTCTCTTCAGTATTCAGCCTTCATGGTATGCTAACTTCATTGTATCTTCTTCATTGTTTGAACAATCATTTGTATAAAATGATATAGGGTTTCCTGTCTGAGCAGAGAGTTGCACAAGAAGACCTCCAAGGTCCCTTTCACTCTGTTATTGCCCTTCAGATATTCTCCGTGTCCTTTTTTCTTCAATTGTTAGGTTTACTTGGCAACATTCCACACCTGCCTACAGATAGTCCTTGATTTATAACAGTTCATTTAATGAGAATTTGATGCTACACTGGTATTGAAAAAATGACGTATGACCATTTTTCACACATGACCATTGCTGAATCCCCATGGTCACATGATCAAAATTCAGATGCTTAGCAACTGACTCATATTTATGATAGTTGTAGTGTCCAAGCTCATGTGATTACCTTTTGTAACCTTCTGCCAAACAAAGTCAATGGGGGAAACCAGCTTCACTTAACAAAAATGTTACTAATTTAACAACTGCATTGATTCACTTAACTGTGGCAAGAAAGGTCGTAAAATGAGGCAAAATTCACTTAACAATAGGTCTCATTTAACAACAAATTTTGGGCTCATTTGTGATCGTAAATTGAAGATCACCTTTATTCTGCACATGCATCTTCCACAATTCCTTTTACAATTAGAGCCAGGAATAGTTTATTATTTTAAAATTACGGAAGCGGTAAAAGCATAAAGAAGTTGCAGGATATAGTTAACACGCTGTGCTACTCTTGTTTCATTCTGGGGCAGCTTCTGTAACAATAGTTGAAATTTTGCTTCTGACACTCAAATTTGAACATACTATGAATGAGTTTGAAATGTATGTTTTATTTTATGGTCTGTAGTAATCCAAAATAAAGTTTAGATTATCACCCTAGAATAAAATATATTCAATTTTAAACTAAACATGTAGAATTAGTATCCATTACAGTTAAGAAGCTGGCATGGTGATTGTGCAGATTCTGGTGTCAAAATCAGAAATGATGTCTTAGTGTCATAAACAACAAACATAAAAAACTAATGATTATTAGCATGAGATACATCTACCCTAATTGATATTTGAGGTAATACAGGAATAATAAAAATAAAGTCTAAATAGATTAGTGCTCTTACAATAAAGGTGGCAGAATAATCATATACATTCCATTGATTATGCCCCTTATGCTTCACAAAAATGCACTTTAAGTGATAAGAATAGTATATTTTCCACTCAAAATGAACTACTCTTTCCTGATTTGCCTGAATAATGTTGAACAAGGAAGAGGCCTGGAGTGGAGAAGTACAGTATGAATTGCATATATGTATCTTTTAATATATCAAGTCAATAGCAGTTGTCTCCTAGTGCAGGGGTCACCAACCTTTTGGACCTCAGGGACCACCAAACTCATATTTTTAAATCCCGAGGACCACTAATACGAATTTTTAAAAAAAGTTAATATATTTAATATAAAAAAATTATTTTTATATTAAATTTAAATTTAATATTAAAAAATTATTTTAATATAAAATATATAAACACACACACACATATAAACATATTTTTAAAAAATATAAAAATGCTTATTTAATTATAATAAAATCATAAATGCTTAATCATCTGTGTAGCAGAGTGAAGAGAAAGGGAGGCCACTCTCATCCTTTGGGGGGAAATATGATTTAATATTGCTGCAATTCAAAAGAAGCCACACAGTGCCTGGAGGGTGGGAAGATCTCCATGGGGAGGAACCAGAAAATGGAAGAAAAGCAGAAACCCCCCCTAATCTGGTCTCCTGTCATCTCATATCTCCCCCAAGTCAGAGGAAACCTCTCCCTCCTTTGCCAGGTGTTGTTGCCTGGAGTTGGAGGAGGGAAGGAGGGCCAGGCTGGAAGTGCTGAGGAAGATGGGCTCCTAATAACCAGGCAACACCCCCCCATGCCAGTCTGCCCGAGACTAAGCTCCACATTTCTCCCGCTGCTCCCTATGTGGAGGCCGAGGGGGGGGGGTCGAGCCCAGAAAAGCTAGAGCTCTCGCCTGCACAAACAGGCTGGTTATTAGGAGCCTGTCTTCCTCAGTGCTCTTTTGGTCTGGGCATTTGGTCTCCCCCCCCCTCGCCCCATGCCAAAGGAAAGCCAGCTAGGCTTCTTCCCTCCTACCCTTCCCCCTGCTCCCTTCCCCCCCACTCAATCCTACTTCTGGACAGAGGAGAGAGCGCTGGAAACGTGTGTTGGCATTTCCAACACGCATTTCTCCAGCGCTCGCTCACAATTCTTCGCGTTCCTCCAGTCCTGGCTTGCTGAGGGGGGAGAGCAGCCCTGACGTCTCTGCTGCCCCCCCCAGGAAAAGAAAGAGAGGAGAAACATAGCTCTTGCTGGGGCAAAAGAGCAGAGATCGGAAGGCACAGGCAACAGAAAGCGGTGCTTTTCAAAGGCGGCAGCTTCTGTCTTCTCTTGCCTGTGCCTTTCTCGATCTCAGCTCTTTCGCCCCAGCGAGAGCTATGTTTCTGCTTGCTTTTCCTGTGCTTTCCCCGGGCAGCGATGGCTGGGACCATGGAGGGGGGGCAGCAGAGCAGAACACCAAGGACAAGGAAACTGACACCGCCACTGCTGACCCATTCCAGACCTCTGAACTGGATGGTGAGCGCAGACTTGCCCCTTCCCCAGCCAGTACTTTTCCTGCCCTTGGGCTGTCCCTGCAGCTCGTGGCCATTGAGGAAGAGCCCAGGCCAGGAGAGGCAAACTGGAAGGTGCAGGAGTGCTGTGCAAATCTAAGTAGTGTGGTGCTCCTGCACCTTCTGGCCATCTCCATCACCACTTCATCCCGTCTGTACCACCAGCCCCCTCTTGCTGCAACAGCACCATTACCTTGTCCTGGCTGGTGAGGGCTGTGGTGCTTTTTGCAGGTTTGCGCTCAGTTGAAGGGTGGGGGCCAGCGGGTGGCCGGGCCATAATCCAGGGCGCAGCCTGGATTAATTGCTTTGGGGGGTGCTTTGGGGGGACATTTCTCTGTGGCCCACCCAAATTTTCTCACCGACCACCAGTGGGCCGTGGCCCACCGATTGGCGACCACTGTCCTAATGAGCATCTGAATTTCCTGTACAGAATAATTATTAATTGGCCAGCATACAATTTAAAAAGGAGCAGGTCCTTATGCTATCAAATAAAAGCACAGATCTGTCTCTCCCCCACTTCAAATGCAGGAGAGAAGCAGGGTGAATAAAACTTGAAACTTCAAGAAGTTTCATCTGCAAGCAGCCTGTAGTGTTTCCTTTTTCCTTTTCTTCTTTCTTAGCTAGTATATTAAGTTAGGAAGCCAATGAATTAGTACCCACCATTATATGTTGTATAGAGATGATTCTGAATATTATGAGCAATTGCATGAAGAACATGGTTTTCACCATACTTTGAACGCATAATAGAACTATTGAACCTCAACTCAATATTTTGAGTGCATAATAGACATTTGAAAAAATAGGTTTACGCTGAGATAGCCAATATAAAGGAACATTATGTTATGACTTTCCTGATCACCAAAACAAATTTAAAAAGTGTACAAGAATATAATGTTAATATGATACTTAAAACAAAAAGTGGAAAAATAATTATGCCTTTCCAAGGATTATCAGTTAAAAATGCTGTATATAATTACAATTTTTGCACTTTGATGCATCAATATGGAACCTGTAGAGACATTGCTAGGTAGCAGATAAGATTAGTATGTTTCTGTTTGCTGAGATGTGCATCAGCCAAGAATGCTAATATGGGAAGTGTGAAGAAAGTTGAAATATTTCTAAGGAAGTATTCGTGTGTGCAATGTGAGATCACTTGTTCTCATAATTCAGTATGGAGATTAGGCAGCAGCTTGTACATGCAAATAAATTTTTGAAAAAAAAAGTTTAAATAAGTCCTTGATTTTTTATTGCTTCTAATTCTCTAATTTATTTTGTCTCTTAATTGTTGTATTGTATTAAGATTAGATTTTAGCTTATAAGATATTGTACTACTGAACATTAGTTTCTATGAATTATATATAATTTTTAACTTGTTTTATTTTTGTGTAATACAAAATAATCATGTTTTGAGACACTGAGGTTCAAAAGTATTGTGCTTGAGTTTTCTACCTATAATATAGCTCCCTATTCCTATTTATACACAATTTTTAAAACTCAGCAGGTAATAGTTGGGATATCTCTCAAATATGGATAGGCAGGTGGCTTCAGCATGAAATTTACCTGCATATCTTTGATTATTTCTGCAATATGTGACTGCATATTTAACCTTTGATTTTAAAGCTGTTCTGTGATTTTAAACCATTGGACTCATTGCTGCTGCTATTATATAGCAGGAATACTATTACAACTCAAAGTAATTTGATTTAATTCTGCAGTATTTTTGTCCTTTTAGCAATAAGTGCTATTTTCAGTTTGTTAAAGCAAGATTCATGCAATTTAAGAACAGACCAATTCTCAAGTAAATTAGTCAACATAATAGTTCTCTAACCTATTTACAATATTTATTTTGTAGTAAACATCAGAGAAAAAGCAAAACAATTATTGGTATTAGAATTATGTCTCCCTTCTCTTATTTTTTCTCCTCCAATGATTTCTTAGATAAAATTGTCTATTGTCTATTCTCACATAATAGAACTACACTGGTTTCTCATTAATATTCTCATATTTGAGCATGGTTAGTGTATGAAAATGGATAATCTGTTCCTTTAGCTGGGAATTTATGTTGCAAATTAAATCATATATCAGATTTTAAGTCATAAGGAATGAGTGTTAAATGCTGATTCTGAGAAAAGGAATGTAAACATTTTTAATATTCAGATTTAGTTTGTTTGTGCTTACTTTGAAAAAGCCATAATTAGAATTTCCAGGAATGTGTGCATAGACTTGTACTAAACATCTGAGACATAGAATTTATAGATTAAGCATGTTTTATCTGTGGTCTAACATTATGTCTGTTTCCCTAATCCTATACCTTAATAGTTTCTGAGTTTAGAGAATTTGAGTTGACAATTTTTCAATTGAGTCTCCTCCACATATTTGTTGTTTGAATGCATCCTCTTTATTTTAATACAACTCTTTGGTCACTGCTGCTTACATAATTGTTCAAGTTGTTCAATTATTTGCTGTCACTATATGATACAGATACTAAGATGAAATGTGCAGTTGTTTGTTTGCCAAATAAGGACTCTGCTACTGTAACTCCTTTCAAAATGTGTTCTTTAGCAAAGAATCTATGCAGGTTGAAGCTCAAAAATTCACTAAGTGTCAAATCTTATTAAAAAAATCTGCAAAGCAGGTTGATATTTATAGTCTTATTTTAATAACATGGATGTGATAAGATTTGAAGTTGAGAGATATACTGATAGTTCTGAAATTGCATTACATAAAAAAAGAACAGCAGTCTGTAATACAGCTAAGGAAAAACCAAAATTTATACCATGTGAAACTGTGGAAAGGGAATACTATAGATACCTGGACCCTCTTTGGGAAGGGTGATCCAGAATTTCATCTCCAGGGCCACGTGGATAAATATTTGAAGCATTTAGAGGATAAAATCACTTGGATTTGTTTGCAGTTGGATTCCAAGCATGGTACAAGTCCTGTGGAGATGGCCAGGGAACAGACTTAACAAATTATCTGGGAATGGTTTGTTCTCAGTTGTACGGGTCAGAATCCAAAGTGTAGGCTGTCTCCTGCTTCTTTGCTTAAAGACGGCGTCAATCAAAGTTTAGTCCAATCCCCTTTCTACTGTGCATGCCCAGTTTTTGACTCCATGCAAAGAAGACACAAGGAGAGAGTGCTTAGAAAGAAAGATAGAAAATATAGGATCAACGCTTTGGATTCTTCGAGAAAAGAAGAGAGAAAAGAGAAAGAGTGAAAGTCAGCAAACCGTGAGTAAGCGAAAGAGCTGGGACTTGTGGAATTCAAATGCTGTCACCTGCATATTAGATCCATGCCTTTCCTGGCTGGTGAAAGCCATCTGAAAGGTATCATGTCCATGCATTGGTGAATTCATCCTTGTCAGAGGGAGTGTTTCTGGCTACTTTTAAAGGGGAACCGGTGCTTCTCTACACAAGAAACCATTGCTGGATCTTGTTGCACAGTTTTTGTCCAGTCTCCCATCTGCTCTCTCCATTACTTTTCAACATCTACTTGAAAACGCTGGATGAGATTATCTATCTTCACAGCATGAGGTATCACCAATATACTGACCAATTATTATCTCTGTCCTGTGTGAAGTGATGTTGCTGTGGATATTTTTTCATGATGCCTAGAGGTTGTTGAAGTCTGGATGGGAAACTAAAAGACTTCAGCTGAAACCTGGTAAGACAAGTGGCCCTTTCTATCCCAGGAGTTTATAACAATAACAATAGCATTTAGACTTGTATATCGCTTCATAGTGCTAGTTTACAGCACTCTAAGTGGTTTACAGAGTCAGCATATTGCCCTCAACAATCTGGATCCTGATTTTACTGACCTCAGAAGAATGGAAAGCTGAGTCAACCTTGAGCTGGTTAGGATTAAACTCCTGGCACTGAGCAGAATCAGCCAGTAATATTGCATTGTAAGCACTGCGCCACCATGTTCTTTTATCATCTTTGATCTTGGGTGGGATTGCACTACCCCAGACCGGGTGGGTAACTTGGGGATCTTCTTGGACTCATGACTCCTGCTCGAAGAGCAAGTGGTGGCCATGGCCAGGAGGGCCTTTCCGTAACATCGTGTTGTGCAATGATTATACCCTCGATAGGGAGGCTCTTCACTGTGTCACTCATGCCCTGCGTCATCTCTCAATTGGACTATTAACAACATACTCTACATAGGGCTACCCTTGAAAAGAATTTAGAAGCTTTAGCTGGAGCAGACTATGGCTGTATAAGCCATGCTAGGTGCCTGAAGAATTGGGTTCAATTCAAGATATTGGTTATCATCTATAACAGTGATCCCCAACCTTTTTTATGCCGCAGCCTGGTACCGGCATCAGCTGGGAGCCGCGGCCCGGTACCGGCATCAGCTGGGCGGCGCCATCTTTTTTTGATGAAAAAGTGCTTCCGGTGACCTCACCGGAAGCACTTTTTCATCAAAAAGATGGCGGCGCGCTCGGTGAGCTTTTCCGGTAGAAATGGCTTTCTACCCGGAAAAGCTCATCGAGCTTTGCCGCCATCTTTTTGATGAAAAGTGCTTCCGTGAGCTTTCTACCTGGAAAAGCTCACCGAAGCACTTTTTCATCAAAAAGATGGCGGCGCCCAGCAAACCAGCGGCCCAGTAGGACTTGTTCCACGGACCGGTCCCGGTCCGCGGACCGGTGGTTGGGGACCCCTGATCTATAAAGCACCAGGTGGCATAGGGTCAGTTGCCTACAGAACCAGCCTTGCCCCAAGACATCAGCTTGCCTCATTCAGGGAGGGAAGGTATGCTGCAGATCCCGTCAATCAAGGAATTTCATCTGGCAGGGTCTAGGAAGAGAGCCTTCTATAGTCCTGCCTTGTGGAATATCTTGCCCCCAGAAGTGAGAAAGGCCCCCACTCTCTTAGTCTTCCCTAAAGAGGTCCAAATGTTGCTCTGCAGCTTCAGGTGGGGGTATAGAGGATCACACAGCCGTGAAGTTGGCTAGCCGCATGAGTTTCCCCTAACTGTAATAACCAATGAAAATGGCCATCTTAGTGTTATTGTTTTTTATTCTTTTGAAGTTTATAATCTCATTATTCTATAATTTCAATTTTTAAAACTCTAACTTAAGTTTAAGGTTAATTTTATATGTTGTTTTATTTATTTATTATATTATATTGTACACCACCTAAAATGTTTCTTTGAGGGAGATGATCAGTTTAGAAATCTGAAGTATAAAATAGATTTTATTATTGGTTTAGTACGCTAATATACACACACCCTAAAGTAAATGCTGAAATTTAGTTCATAATCCAGAATCTTTGGAACTGGAGCTGCATGCGGGATGAAGCAATAAATACATATTTTCCCTGTTAAGTGGATTGTTCTTTGCTAAATTACTGCTGCTGCTATAGTAGCTTCATTTTACCAGAATTTAAAATTTTCCTCCATGCTACTATGAGAGTCCAGGATAGGGAAAGACTCTTCCTACGTCATCGAGCTGAGTCTGCCAAAGCTATAAAAGCCAACCCCTGCTGCTGGCCCCCAGTGGAGCCTAGTTGTCGCGGAGAATGGGGAGCCGCTCTCCTTTAGCGTTGAGGCTTCGGCTCTGGGGCACTGGATCAGCAAAAGTGAGTTTGGGACTGGGATTGCTTGTAGAGGCCTCCCACGCTCTGATTAACAGCGCGCAGCCTGGGGAAGTTTTTTTGGCTGTGCTGATCAGCTGTGAGTCGGGTGCGGTTTTGGAGCGCCTTTTGGATGGCGGTGCTACAAGGAGGATTGGGCGTTAATTAGACTCTAACCAAGAACGAGGCTTGCTCAGACCTCACAGCGGGACCCCGCTCACCTGGCTTCTAATTCAGGGTGACACATTAGTGAAGCATCTCCCAGTGCCTCCAGTGTTTAGCCCTTGATAAAATGGAAAGCACACAGGCCCTATCTGATCAAACGGGCCTTGAAGGGGCCCATTCTTATGAATGGTGGCCAGCAAAGAGAAGGAGGCAATGTGGCCATTCAACCAAGAGAGAGGTAGCGGCAAAAATTAAGGCCAAGTCCTTCGCAAAATCCAAACTCACGGCTGAAAAAAGACGTGGTCTTGGAGAAGCAATTTGCAAAGAGCCTGGAGCAGAGAAGTGGGCGGAGCCAACATCTTCTCAGTCTGGGGATCTGCAAGCCAGACCTCAGGCTATATCTAGGGCTGGAGAGGCAGAACTAGGCTCCACCAGTCGTCTTCAGGCATGGTCCCCAGAGAGAGCAGCTGAGGTTGTTTTTCCCTCAAGATTTGAGTAGATCTGGGCCTAGTTTTAGACAGGCTGTCTGGGTTCCAATCCTCAGGGTAATTGACCGCAAGGTGGCCATAGGCAGAGGATGGAGGCCATCTTTACATCTACAGCTGCTAGCCTTCACCCAGTGGATCCATCTATAAGCTATACTCCTGGCTCTTTGTGATCCCAAAGGCCGTGGGGGTGGAGGGCAATCGACACAATCTCCTGCAAGGTTTTCCTTTCGCCGGATACGACAACAGCACACAGTTCCACTATCTGCAATCCCACTCCTAGGAAAGATGATTTCCTGTATAGGCATCGTTCTGTGGGCCCACTTCCATGCCCGGAATCTGCAATGGTTCCTGCTGCCATTTCAACGGGCGGGAACCAGCCAATCATCCATCAGAGTTCAAGTTTTTCCACCAGTCTTACTGATGGCAGTCCCAGGCCATCAGGAAAGGCCATTTTTTCAAGGAGCCAGAAAGACTCACAATCATGACAGATGTCAGCCTTTATGGCTGTGGGGGGGGGCATTTGCAAAGCGAGATAGCTCAGGGTTGTTGGTCCCAGGCAGACAAGTCTCGCTCCATAAATTGGCTGGAACTCAAGGGTATCTTTCTGGCTTTGAGACATTTCTGGGACAGGGTGACAGGGTCCCACGTGTTGATCATGACGGACAATGTGGCCGCCATGGCCCATGTCAACAGACAAAGGGGGACCCGGTCCAAATCCTTGATGCAGGAGGTTGAACGTCTGGGACTGTGGGCAGAGAGGCATCTTCTGTCCCTCAGAGCAGACCATATCTCAGGGGTCGACAACATACAGGCCGACTGTCTTGAGTCGAGCCAGGGTTGACCACTCGGAGTGGTGCCTTCGTCCCTGTTCCAGGAACTGTCCAAGAGGTTCGGTCCCCCAGTAGTCAACCTATTTGCAACACCCCAGAATGCACAGGTAGAAAGATTCTTCACCAGGTTCCCTACCTAGGGAGCAGAGGGGACCAATGTACTTCGGAGCAGATGGCCTCCTGGTCTCCTCTACGGCTTCCCCCCTTTTCCTTTAATTCCATTCATTCTTTGGAAGATGTTGGAGGAGAAGATGGAGCTGGTGCTCCTGACTCCTCATTGGCCCACATGTCCCTGGTTCACTGACCTGGTGAACTTGTCAGTCACTCAACCGTGGAGAATCCCGCCAGGCAGGATTTTCCTCAGCCAAGGAGTCTTGCTACATCTGGAACCTCAGTGGTTCAAGTTGGTTGCATGATGCTTGAGTGGAAATCATTGAAAGAGACAAACGTATCCGATAAGTTCATAAGAACATCCAGGCATCACGTAAGCCATCCACCAATTGCATCTATGATGCCACCTGGAGAGCTTTTTGCAGTTGGTGCTCTAAGTCAGCCAGGGAGCCTTCATCAGCTACTGTCACTGATGTGTTGATGTTCCTACAGGAAGGTTTAGATAGAGGGCTCTGATCAAATAAACGCCGCAGACAAGTTGCAGCCTTATCCTCTGTGTTGTACTGGGATAATTATGAGTCTCTGTCCCACCACCTATGTGTAGGTTTTTGAGGGGAGCCTCAAACCTGCATCCTCCGGTAGTCCATAGATATCCCACTTGGGATCTCCCAAAAGTACTCCAGGCCCTGATGGGACCCCCATTTGAGCATCTAAGGTTGGTGACTCTCCGCTTCTTGACACTCAAAGTATCCTTCCTGGTGGCTATCACGTCAGCCAGGAGGGTGTCAGAGTTGGCAGCTCTCTCTGTGAGACAAGACTTACGCATCTTTCATGAGAACAGAGTGGTGCTATGCTTAAACCCCACTTTTATTCCGAAGAGCAATTCTTGGTTCCACAGGGCACAAGAACTAGTCCTACCAGACTTCTGCCCTAAGCCTTGACATGAGTTGGAACACAAGCTGCATATACTGGATGTGCAGAGAGCTCTCCGTATATATGTTAAACAAACTGCAGCTTTTCACAAGATGGAAGCGATGTTTGTGTCCTTCCAACCAGCTTTCTTAGGGAGCAAGACTTCTGCATCCATGATGGGCAGATGGATCAGGGCTTGTATTTCCACAGCTTACAAGACTTTATCTCTCCCAGTCCCCAAGAAGCTTTCAGCACACTCTACTAGGAGCGCAGCCAGGTTGGCTGCTGGGCTACTCAGGCGTCCATTGAGGAAATTTGCAGTGCAGCAACCTGGGTGTTGCCTTCTCCATTTATCCAGCACTATCAACTGGACTCCTTTGCCTGTGCAGAAGCAGCATTTGGCAGGAGAGTGCTTCAGAAGGTTCTTTCAGTGTCAGACTGAGGGGACCAGACATAGACCGTCCCTTGGACATGCAGGCTTTGGTATGTCCTTCTCCTGGACTTTCCTAGCAGCGTGGAGGAGAATGGGCATTGGTAGACTTACCTGAGATGCCCTTTCTTTACAAGAAGGGCACAGACCTGACTGTGGACTCAGTGCCACAGATCCTGGACTTTCTATAAACAGGACTCGACAAAGGGTTCTCTCCTAGTATGCTACAATGGCAGGTAGCAGCCCTATCCACCGTGTTACACTACGGGAAGAGTAATTCCTTAGCTCATCATCCAGTCGTCTGCTCCTTCCTCAAAGGAGCTATCAATCTTAAACCTCCAACAGTCCACAAATATCCTTCTTGGAACCTGTCGACAGTATTACAAGCCCTTACTCAGGACCCGTTTGAACCTCTTTAGTTTATAACCCTGCAGTTCTTAACGCTCAAAGTTGCCTTCTTACTGGCCATCACATTGGCCCGGTGCATATCAGAATTGGCAGCTCTTTCCATCAGGGAAGACCTCTGTATATTCCATGACAACAGAGTTGTCCTGCACGTCGACCCCTCCTTCATCCCAAAGGCAAATTCTCGTTTCCACAGGGCTCAGGAGGTCATTCTTACTGACTTTTGCCCTGCTCCTTCACACGACAGAGAGCACAGGTGGCACAAATTGGATGTTTGGAGGGCTCTTCGCAGGTACATCAAATGTTCATCAACGAATCATAAAACTGAGGCCCTGTTCGTCTCATTTCAGCCATCTTCAATGGGCACTAAAGTCTCCTCTTCAACTATAGGCGGCTGGATCAGGGCTTGTATAGCGAAGGCCTACAAGACCCAGACTCTTCCAACACCCAGATGGGTAACAGCTCACTCGACCAGAAGCGCAGCTACCACAGCTGCCTGGGCGACGCAGGCCTCACTTGAGGACATCTGCAGGGTGGCTATGTGGTCCTCCCCGTCTCCATTCATACAGCACTACAGACTGGAAGCATATGCCTCAGCTGATGGCGGCCTTTAGAAGAAGAGTGCTACAGCGAGTGCATACAGATGGGAGTGCACAGGACCAGACTTCTTCCTGCCCATAGGGACTGCCAGCTTTGGTATGTCCCATATGTGTGGATTATCCCAAAGGCATGCTGGAGAATAGGCATTGACTTACCTGAATGCAGTTTCTCAGCATGCCTTGGGATAATCCACTCCCACCCTGGCAAACGTCTGGTCCAGTGTCCAGGTGGGAAGCAAAGCCAATGCCACAGGAAGATCATCAAATAGCTGCACCTTTTTTTTGTGACTGGGGCTAGGGGGCTTCCTGCCCCGACAGGAAGAGGTGTGGCAAAGATTGATGACTCAGTCTCTGGGCAGAAAGGCAGATTCAACCCATATGTGTGGATTATCCCAAGGCATGCTGAGAAACTGTGTTCAAGTAAGCCAACACCTATTTTACCAAAAGCAGTTATGTACTAGCTATTTTATACAAATATAGGAATAGTGACTTGTATTTTTCTATCACATTTTAAAGTGAAGCTTCTTCAAGATAGTGACCATGATAACATTATTAAAAAGTAGAATATAAAATATTGTCAAATAAAATAGCAGCATAAAATACTTGTAAAACTTTAAAAGCAAATGTTAGAATTATTCATTTAAAAATGGACTGAGACCTCAAGGTATTTAGGCTCCTTTTAAATTGACTGGTATTTCGTAAAGATGAGGTCATGCAAAAATATGCTTTTTAAATATCCTATTTGATCTTATTTGTGGTTATTGGACAAAGCAGTATTTCCTGTTCAAGAATCTGGGCAATTTGTTCAGGCATGGCAAATTTTCAGATATCCTAATCTCATCTTTATTTAAAGTTTTGAAGGTAGTCATCAACGTTATACTGAACCTAGACATTACATTTGTAAGTTTAATTAATTAAAATAGTTTAGTCATATTACTATATGTTATTTATTTACTAAATGGTATATTTACTTGCTTTAAGTTATTTGTAAAATTGTTCTATCTGAAGAAACTGTGTGGGGGCAAAAATGAAAGACTAGTGACATTTTCCATTTCAGATTTGGTGTGGCTTGCTAAGCTCTCTCTCTCTCTCTCCCAGTGTTTTTCTCTGAGTCCTTTTTGTATTATCTCAAAGAATTGAAGGAAATTTGTAGAAAAATTATCAGATTTTTGTAGAATAATGAATAAAATGCTTAAGTCAAGGTAAGTTATTAAGTGGAATTTTTTATTTTCTCCCAAAACGATACCTAAAAACTATGTAACATAGCTTTTTTATCCTAGGGTCATTGAAGTTCCTATTCTGATAATAAGCAATTTTTGTAACAGTAAGATAGTTGACCAGCAGTGGTGTTTGGGCTGACTTGATCTCTGTTTGCCATGGCAGAACAAGAGTCATACCTGCAGGACTGTTCTTTGGAAAAATAATAAGGGTGATAATGAGTCACTCTGAAAGATGTCTATTAATGTTGACAAGCCCATATTTTTCAATTCCAACCACTAATTCTGCCTTCCACTCATTTTTTCTACAAACATTTTAATGCTTTTATTAACACTAGTTCTTTCCAAACATTTGATGATCCAAGTATGTGGTAATGAATCAAATGTATTTATATAATCAATCTAGACCCTATATAAATTGTTTTTTTGGATTTTGCAATTCTTTTTTTATTAGGTTTTTTTAAACTTAAACATATTGAACAGTGTGTCATCTGGGTACAAAGTCTCTGTGCTATTACAATCAAAATTTACAGTATTGGTTACATTGATAATAATTCTCTAATCTTACAATAATAATAATCAGGATTATAACTATTTCTCCCTCTTAACATATTTTCTAATGAAAATATATATTAGGTATAATAATCTTAATCATATTAATAATCATTATCATATTGTTTAATCTATCAATCAGAAGTTGATTTTTTCTTCTTCTTTTTTTTCTGTTCTACTGGAATGATGTTACTTTCTTCTAAATAATCTTGGATGTTGTCTACTATTATTCCTGTGAGTATATTAAACATTGTAGGCAAGCATGTTATTGGCCTGTAGGTTTCTGATTTTTTTCTTTTCATCATTACTAACCAGTTGCTGATTTCTCTACAGCAGTGGTTCCCAAACTTTTTCAGTCCACCGCCCCCTTGGTGCTACAAATTCATCCTCAGTGCCCCCCACCCAGGGGTGGGATTCAAATTTCTTAACAACTGGTTCTTTGGGCATGGCTTACTTTGTGGGATTGTGACTGGCTAGGTGTGGCTTGCTGGCTGGGCATAGTTTGGTGGTCATGTGACTGGGTGGGCGTGGCCAGGTGGCCATGTGACTGGCAAACCAAATATAAGTGGTCCTCGTTTAATGGCTGGTTGCTTAGTAAGTGTTCTAATTTATGACTGACCTCCCCAGAGCTACTTGACCTATTTTTGGAGTTTTGACAGCCATGCACACACACCCGCCCCCCCCTTCTAACCCTGCTGGAGCAGGTGGTTGGACTAGATATCTCAATCACTTTCCCCTCCCTCCCTCCCTCCCTCCCTCCCTCCCTCCCTTTCTTCTTTTTTTCTTTCTCTTTCTTTCTGTCCCTTCCATCCTCCCCTCTTTCTTTATCTATCCTTTTTCTTCCTTTCTCCATTTTTCTTTCCCTTTTCTCTTTTCTTTGTCTCTTCCTTCTCTTTCTCTTTCCCTCTCTTTCTCTCTCTCTCCCTCCCTCCATATCCCATTCACTTTCTCCTCCCTCCCTCCCTCTTTCTCTCATTCCCACTCTTTCTCTCTCTTTCCCTTTCTCTCTCTCCCCCTTCCTATCCCATTCACTTTCTCCTCCCTCCCTCTTCCTCTCTCTTTCTTTTTCTCTCTCATTCACTCTCTTTCTCTTGTTCCCCCTCTCTCTTTCCCCCTCTCTCTATCCCTTTCTTAACCTATCTACCTATTTTCTGCCCAGGCAGGTGTGGTCTAATCCAGGGGTCACCAACCTTTTGGACCTCAGGGACCACCAAACTCATAATTTTAAATCCTGTGGACCACTAATTTGAATTTTGAGTGATGGTGGCACAGGAAACTTTGGCTGGGCTCTCAAGAGACGAGAGTGACTCCAGCTGCTTCTCTCTGCTAACAGGCAAAACTGTCTCTAAGTATCAACAGTTAGGTGTCACATAAAATGGTTCATTCTGTATTGTTGAATTTCTACTGCTTATTGTCTCATGTATTAAATACTGTCACCTTGATTAGGAGGGGGAAACATTTACTGTTTTGCATTTCATGATTATCAGAAGCCACTCTCCAACCAGTATAATAAAATGGAACTATTTTGCCATTATATTACAATTTCTCTTTCTCTCAACAACCTCTCTGCAATGGGCCAGTAACATAACATGGAAGAAGCCTTGCCAAAAGGCTCCAATTTTGTGACAGGGACCCATGCCACAAATACATGAAACTCTTGATTCCTCCACCATCCACGGGAGAAAAAAAACATGGCAACACAAGGAACCAGAAATCTCCCCTTCAAACAAAGGAGTGGCCAGCTGGATGCGGTTTTACACCTGGTGCCCTGAAGGACTCCAGAAGCCAGGCTTGGGTGCTCCTAATAGACACGTAATGGGGGGGGGGCAGGGGGCACGTCCTTGGGCGGGACTGTAAACAGGACACCCGGGAGCTGGCAGGGTTTATAAGAGGGGCGAAAGCGGCGGTGGCAGAGGGAGGCTTTTCTTCCCCCTTTGTGGAAGCCCCTTCGGGCACTGCCTCTTCCCTTCCAGCGCTGCCTCCAGCGCCGATTGGAAGTTCAGCGCTTCTGAATGGAGCGCTTCTCTGGCTGCTGCACTTTAGTGACGGGTGCAGGCAAAGGTAGCATCCTCGGGGCTGCATCGTTGGAGCAATGCTGGTGCTTCGGGGATGAGCCACCTCCCTCCACCCCCCATGTTAGTGTGGTACAACAATGTTGTGCTCCCCTTTGCACAGGAGTTCAGCCAGCTATCTGCAAAATCGTCTCTCTCGAGGAGCGCTTGACAGTTTGCAGATATCTTGGCCGCCTGTTAGCGGCCAGAGTCGCTCTCATCTTGAGACCCCAGCCAAAGTTTCCCGTGCCACTCACGCTTCAGTGCTTTGACTCCCAGGGGCAGGAGTTCGGCCAAGCTACCTGCAAAATCCCACCCCTGAATTGTGCCCTGCGAGGGGGCCACCTCCAGTGCCCCCCTGCCGCCTCCTACGCCCCCCTGCCAGCCCACTTGCCTCTTAGCACCCCCTAAGGCATCCCCCCAGGGGCAATACCGCCCACTTTGGGAACCACTGCTCTACAGTATGTATTCATTAAGCTGTTCATCATGCAGTTGATCATTTCCAGCAGATATCCAGTTTTTACCCCTTTCAATTTTTAACAATCTCTGCTCTTATTATTAATTCTTCCATTTGATTTTTACTAAATTCAACTTCAGATACTTTTAGCCATCCAGCATTTTTATTACAGTTTTTTTAGTCTAATGATCTACTTTGGGATTAAAAATGATTTTGCTTTTGTTTTTCTAATTTTGATATCCAATTGTTATATAACCACCACTGTTGTATTATAAGCAAGCTGATCAGTCTATTGGATAGATTTATTTTAGTCCTTGTAAGCACCAACCATCCTAAGTTCTACTGCCCACGTGCTGTCAGAAGCCTAGGAGCTCTAACATCTAATATGATTCTTGTTGACGAGGTGATGACCGATTTACTTTAGGATTCTTTTTTTGTTTTTTCATTATATTAAATGGGCTGATGGATTCACTTAGTTTAACTCTTCTGCTAAGATCCATTTGGCCTGGGTGACACTTCTGATAGAATACACTACTACCAGCATAGCTGTCAACCCCAACAGAGCATCACAAGTCCTGTACATCAAGTGGGTTTCCATTGTTATTGTACACACAAAAATATGAAATCACAGTTGCTAGTTCTTTAGCTGGTAGAATCTTGTAATGTATTGGTGTAGTATATATGAGTATCCAGCCGTACATATTCAGATTTTCTAAGTGTTGTCCAAGATTTTTTGGTAGCACCAGTGTGGGACTGTCACAGGTGATTTATGAGGAAGGTATTTGTCTCTTTGAATTCTAAAATCTCCAGAGATTTTAGCTTCTTCATTTTCTATTCCTTTCCTGTTTTGTGGTCTCACCAGTTCCTGTTTGCAGGCAAATCATATTGTTGCTTCAAATTACTTCTAGTCCCATCAAATGTCATGCTAAAGAGGTGGCTTGACATGTTTAGAAGGGAGAGAAGATCATTCTGGAATTCTCTGGGATGTTGCACTCCTGGATTGTTAAACTTTGCATACCTCCAAAAGTCTGAAATTTTAACCATAGTTTGAGTTGGCATTGGCTGAATATACATTAAATCATGTTTCATTATAGTGGAACATGGTGGCTTTGTTTCATTTTTAAATTAAAACCTATACGATGGTTTATTAATTTATGCGGCTGAATTCATACACCATGTAAAGCAAAACCAAATTTAGACATAGTGTTATTTAGACTTTGTGTTAAGAAATAAAATAAGACATTGGAATAAAAGTTATATTGGATTTGCTTGCTCTAGAATACTTAATTTTTAAAAAAATGACTGTATTGATGTATGAAGCTGCTTGTCTTTTATTGGCCCAGGCGCCCGTGGTTTGCGGACCTCCACAACCTATCTGTAGCACCCCCTTGGAGAATCCCTCCGGACAGGATTTCCCTCTCTCAGGGGCCCCTTCTACATCCGGAACCCCAATGGCTCCAGTTAGCCGTCTGGAGGTTGAACGGATCCGCTTGAGAAGAGAGAAATTCTCCAGCCAAGTAATTGACACCATTCTGGCTGCCAGGCGGCCCTCAACCACTCGGATATACGATGCCACTTGGAATAGCTTCTGCAGGTGGTGTCGTGAGTCCCGAGTTAACCCCCTCTCCCCCTCTATTGCTCAGGTCCTGGAATTCCTCCAAGAAGGCCTGCGCAAAGGGCTTTCCCCAAACACCCTGAGACGACAAGTCGCAGCCCTGTCAACCATTGTCTCTTGCGACAACTTTGGTTCCCTCTCCCACCACCCTCGGGTTAGAGCCTTCCTCAGAGGTGCCACCAACTTGTGCCCCCCGACCGTTCACAGGTATCCTACCTGGGACCTCAATAAGGTTCTCGTTTCACTCACAAGGCACCTGTTTGAGCCTCTAAGGGAGTCCTCCCTTCAATTTTTAACATTTAAGGTAGTTTTTCTGGTGGCCATTACATCAGCACGGCGAGTTTCGGAAATCGCAGCCTTATAAGTCAGAAAGGACCTCTGCGTGTTCCATGCCGACTGGGTGGTCCTTCGCCCCGACCCCACCTTCCTGCCCAAGGTCAACTCAACCTTCCACAGGTCGCAGGAATTAGTCCTTCCAAACTTCTGCCCCAGACCCTCGAGGGACAGGGAGATTCTTTGGCATACCTTAGATGTGAGACGGGCCTTGCGCATCTACATTAAGCGCACACAACCCCTGAGAAGGTCGGAATCCCTTTTCCTTTCCTTTCAGCCCAGGTCATTGGGGCTCAAAGTATCCCCCTCAACCATCAGTCGCTGGATTAGGGCAACTCTCTCCAGATGCTACCTATCACAATCCCTGCCCGCACCCAGTGGAATAACTGCTCATTCCACCAGGAGCGCAGCGACTTCGGCAGCCTGGGCCACACAAGCCCCAATCGCTGACATATGCCGGGCAGCCACCTGGGCTTCCCCGTCTCCCTTCATCAGGCATTACAAAATAGACGTATATGCCTCAGCGGAGGCCTCGTTTGGCAGACGAGTCCTACAGAGGGTCATCAGTGACCCGGAGGGGCTTTCGGCCCAGACGGAGTCCCTCCCATAGGACTGCGAAGCTTTGGTATGTCCCACTCTCTGGATGCTCCGAGTGGCTCGAGGGAGAATGGGTGTTGGTTCTTACCTGATATGCCCTTTCTCGGCAAGCCGCGAGGAGCATCCAGCCCCACCCTAATTTCTCCGTCTGGTGGGGAGTCTTGTTTCAGCCAAGGATCCACTAGTTGGTTAGGATGAGTACATAGCCTTTCCTTCTCGTCCTCGCAAAAACTGGGGAATGCTGCACGGAATCACGTGAGGGGGCGGAGTGTTCCTCAATTGAAGCTCAGCCTGTGAGAGAGGACTCTGAAGCACCTCCCACTCTCTGGATGCTCCTCGCGGCTCGCCGAGAAAGGGCATATCAGGTAAGAACCAACGCCCATTTTATAAGCTCCTTGGTCTTATTGGTGTTGAGGACCAAGTTGTTGTCTCCACACCACGAAAGCAACCGGTCCACCTCATCTCGCTAGGCAGACTCATTCCCCACCCCCACCCCGGAGATAAGTCCCACCACTGTTGTATCAGGTCATCTTCAGTCAGAGTGGAAGAAGCTTCTTGGATGAGAAGTGAAACATTTTCAAAGAAAAACCAGTTGCCTCTTGGAAAAGCACTTTTGGAACAATAAGAGTTGCTTGCTATTATCCTGGCATTCTTAGCAACCTCATAGTATACTATACACCTTGCCATTAGACTGACTTTGTGGAACCGCCATTTCTAGAAAAAGTAATAACGTGTCATTTTCTATTTTATCTTCCTGAAATTAGTTGTTGAGACCAAAATTTTTATAACAGTTTTATAGTTGTTTCCAGCTCCCTGAATATTAATGCACCCTTTTAAAATTTAAGATTTGTAGCAATCTCTTTTGTTTAGGGCATGATTCACTTTCACAAACCTGTGTCATAAAGAACAGGGGTCCCCAACCACCGGGCCCCGGACCGGTACCGGTCCGTGGAACATTTTCTACCGGGCCGCCGGTTTTCTGGGCGCCGCCATCTTGTTTCGATGAGAAAGTGCTTCCGGGTGAGCTTTTCCGGTTGGAAAGCGGCGTTTGGGTCCTGAAGGAATCCTCACGCCTTAGTTTCATCAAAGGGGGGGGCGGCTTCGAACGAAACTAAGGCGCGAGGATTCTTTCAGCACCCAAGGCAAGGCGAGCGAGCGACCGTCCCGAAGCCGTCCCGAAGCCCATCGACAAAGGTACAAAGGAGGAGTTGAAGGTGGCGGGAGAAGCGGGGGACGGCTGGCTGGCCGGTCGCTCAGCTCGCCTTGCCTTGTCATGCGTGCTGATGCCGGTACCGGGCCGCGGATCATTTTGTGATGCTGGTACTGGGCCGTGGCACAAAAAAGGTTGGGGGCCACTGATAAAGAATACAGTCTTTTGTATAACAGCATAACTTGGAAAAATCCATCAACATGAAACACTAAAATAATTTTCTTGGGTAGCAGTTCAGCATATTTTTTTCTTCTAACAGTGAGGAATCCCAACATAGAAGTACCATAGTGATGAGTTTATTAGCATTCTTTGACGATGATGTTTATAGTTTTTTAACTAAATATTCATTAGAATTCTGTATCCAATTGAATAAAGCTATGGAGTATTTAATAGTTGCTAGTACTTAGTATGTTTGCGTATGAATGTATATGTGTACACACACATACACACACCTTTAAGAGTATATTAGAATCACCTTGAAGGATGAGAGGAAGAGTTGCTGACTAGGGAATGACTGGATAAAAGGCAAAGGAGCCCAAAATTGCTTAAGAGGCAAAGAAAATTAAAAAAGCCATTACCATGATGGCAAATATATGGCATGCGTGCCAGAGGTGACACACAGAGTCTTCTCTCTGGACATGCAAGCCATTGTCCCAGCTCAGCTGTGCTACTCATGCGTGCATGCGCCTCCTGCCAGCCAGCTGCTCTTCGGGTCTCTGCTGTGCATGCATGGGGGGCGGGACATAAATGGGTCACATGTGCATGCACAGGGGTGGGGTGCATGCATGAGGTGTCGTGCGCGCATGTGTGGGGTGTCACACATGCATCCGCAGGGGGCAGGGCATGCGCGGGGCTTGTGTGTGTATTGCATTTTGGGGATGCACGCTTTGGGCATTTGGTGCCAAAAAGGTTAGCCATCACTGATCGATCCTAGCTGACTGTTAAAAGTGACTGACGGAGTTTTATTCTATTTTAGATTTGCAAGATTCTGTTAATGTAGTTTGACAATAGAGTAAAATTAGCTCATCTAGTTCTTTGTTTCCTGTTTGGTTTATCTGTCATCAATCTTGCAAGTATGAAAAGATAGCTCTCTGCAGTCACTTTTAAAGGTTTGATACTTTAGTGTAGATCTTTTTTAAGTTTCTTTCTTTGCTTATTAAGCAGTTGTGGACTCCTCCCCCTTTTATCTCATCATTCCATAGGCAATATCTCTTCCCCTTGTCCCTCAAAGTCATTTCCACATATCTTTATAGAGGTTCAGTAAACAAATTAGAGTCAGTATGGATATTGATCTTCAGGCCGGGGAAATTATTGTTGGTTTTATTTTTCATAGGCTTCATTCCTTGATAGTGTTGCTAGAAATCTAAGATGCTTTGCAGGTTTGTGTACCTTTTACTACTTTGGTCTTTCCTGAATGCAATATCTGTACTGTGATGTTCCATACCATTGGTAATCCCCACAAAGAATTATTGCTCTACATACATAAATAAATACATACATCTATATTTTTGTGTGTGCGCGTGTATGTGCATGCATGCACATCTCTACCACAAAACTCTTGGCAACTTAAAATAGTATGAATAAGTGACATGTTCACCGGTAGTCCATGACTTACAACAGTTCGTCTAGCGACTGTTAAAAGTTACAGTGACACTGATGAAAGTGACTTATGACTATTTTTTCAAACTTATGACTGTTGCAGCATCTCCATGGTCACCTGATCAAAATTTAGACACTTGGCAACTGACTCATATTTATGATGGTTGTAGTATTCTGGGGTCTTTCTGACCACCTTTTGTGACCTTCTCACGAGCAAAGTCAATGGGGAAGGTGGGATTCAATTTTTTTAACAACTGGTTATGTGGGTGTGGCTAGGTGGGCATGGCTAGGTGGTCACGTGATGGCTGGGTGTGGCTAGGTGGTCATGTGACTGGGTGGGCGTGGCCATGTGACTGGCAAACCAAATGCAAGTGGCCACACACTTATGACTAGTTACAACATCCCACACAGTCATGTGACAGGTTTTCTATGATTTTTGCTAGTTTCCAACAATGCCTTGTGGTGTCCGGTTAAAAATGCCCATTGGGGAAAATGGTCTTGTTTAACAACCATAGTGTTTGCTTAATGACCACAAGGTTCACTTAATGACCATGGTGTTTGCCTAACCCAGGGGTCTGCAACTTTAAACCACTCAGAGCCATTTTCTATTTTCTTTTAAACAAGTATCTCTCTGTCTCTTTCTCCCTCTTTCTCTCTCATCTCTCTTTTTCTTCCTCTTTCTCATCTCTGTTTCTCATCTCTCTCATCTTTTTCTCTTTCTCATCTCTCTCTCTCTCTCTCTCTCTTTTTCTCTCTCTCTTTCCCTTCCCTTCCATCTCTCCTTCAAAGACTAGGAGAGTGAGACCCACCCGAAACAAAAACTCCTTTGGATGAAACCGGCCATTGCCATCCGGCTTATTCAACCAAAAACACGCGCGTGAGCCCACGCACGCACGCACACACACACACAATTTAAGCAAATTCCCTTGTTTTCGAGACTTTAGAATCAGAAGGTACCTTGGAGGTCTTATAGTTCAATCTTTTGCTCAAGGCAGAAGACCTCACTTCCCGGGATTCTCAGCTTTGGCTGCAAGAACTGCGGGCAACCTTACCTACCACACATTTCCTTCTCCCGCCGTCCCATGCGAGGCGGGAGGCCTGACAGAAAGCACCTGGCCCAAACACACAGACCTCCATGATGGATCCCTTCCTGGGGAGCAAAGCAAGAACTTACTCATCCTGAAGGGAGCTCCAGAGTGGCGGCAGCAGCGCTCCAGGAGGGCGGCCCTCAGGGCCCTGGGAAACCATCTTGTGCAGCACAACAAAATTTACTTTAGCAACCGGGAGTTGCCGCTTTGGGTCCTGTAAGTCCACTCCTATTGGGAAATGGCTCTGGGCAGCAGAGAGAAACAGGATTCAACCTGGCTGCTTCTGTGCTGCCTGCGCCCTTTCCCTATGGGAATGGGACTTGCAGGACCCAAAGCTAAATTTTGCTGTGCTCGAAAGACTCTCTAGCTCTCCCAGCAAGAGCAGCAGGGGAGAAAAGCAGCCACTGACCTGGAGAGGACATGGAGCCGCTCCACGTGTTCTCTGGAGACTTGTTTTTGGCGGAGGCAGCAAAAGGCAAGCAGTGAGTGGGGAAAGGCAAGTGGCAGCGGCGAAAGGCAAGCGAGCGGGGGAGGAAAGGCAAGCGATGGGGGGGAAAGGCGAGTGGCAGTGGCAAGTAGATGACAGGCTTGCTTGCAGAGCTTCACTCGCTGATCACAAAGGCAGGCAGCAATGGCGGCCAGGAGAAGATGGCAGCCGAGTGGCTCAGGAGTCAGGACTCAACCGAGGCTGGCAGCGGCAGGTAGGCAACCAGGGCTTGCAGAGCCTCGATCAGGCAGGTCTGCAATGGAAGGCAGGTCTGCAATGGAAGGCAGGCAGCAATGGAGGATGAGAATAGTGGGCGGGTGAAGATGGCGGCCAGCTGGCCCAGGAGTCGGGACTCAACCGGGGCTGGTGATGGCTGTGGCAGATAGGTGACGGGCTTGCAGAGCTTCACTCACCCAGGGATATCAGATCAGGCAGGGCCGTGGTGAAAGGCAGGCAGCGATGGCTGGCTGGCAGGCAGGCGAAGGCAAGGCTGCAGGCAACGATGGTGGGCAGGCGAGATAATGAGTTGCGGTGTGGGTGGAGAGGGGTGGAGCCAGGCAATGGTGCGATTTGCCGGTTCTCTGAACTGCGCAAAATCGTAAAAAATGGTTAACCCATAGAATTCCACCCCTGGGAAGCCAGATTCACTTGACAATTGTGTTACTAAGTTCACAACTCCAATAATTCACTTAACAACAGCAATAAGAAAGGTCATAAAATGGGGCAAACTCATTTAGCAACAGGAATTTTGGGCTCAGTTGTGGTCATAAGTTGATGACTAACTATTTAAATGAATTGTTTTAGAAATTATCACATTATTGTCTACCAAACTAATTCATTCTATTGAGAATCACATTTAAAACCTAGATTTCTGAAGCCTCTTTTTCCATGTTCTCTAGTCTAAGCATTAATATTGACAGCATAGGTCCCTCTTTGAATGGATCATTGGAACAATATATTAGCATTCACTTATGTTTGATAGCATTTCAATTTAGAATGTCTTCCTAAGTTATGTTTGGCAGCTAATTTGAATCTTTTTCATTTCTAAAGCAAGTTCTTTTTATTAGCTCAGGCATTTATTAAATTTTAAACTTGGTCTGAATTGGTTTTAGAATGGAAGTTATTTTCTGATGGAATAGATTATGCCTTTCTTTTAAAATGATAAATTTGAATTTTACGTTTTTATGTAGTTAGTTGCCTTAGCGTCTTAGGATAAAAAACTAATTTTTATATATACATTTTAAAAAGTAAAAACAAAGTTCTATCAATTTATTTAGTCTTCTCACTGTAATCTTGAGTGCTTTCCATTTAGTTTAAAAGAAATATGTTAGTATAAGAAAATGAATGAAATTGATTTATTTTATCAATTTTATTTACTGAATGCTAACAAGAAAGGTGATCTTAAATTTGGCATTTCAAGGTTTTTTTGAGCCAGATAAATATACACCAGAAGGAAGTTAGTTGCATGTTAACACTATAGGAAGGAATAAGAACTTATTCCACCTGAAAAACTAGTGACATCCTTTCAAGTTAAATTTTAGTAAGAAAACTTTTTAGCAAACAGGTATAATGATATCATAACATAATTATAATACATTTAAGGTCCTGTTATTTATGGAGATTATCAGTCATTCAGGTCATGGTTATCCCAAGTGCTTTTTCAAGAGGCAACTGGACTTTCTTAAAAAAAAAAACACAGTCTAGTTGCCTCTTGAAAAAGCACCTTTGGGATAAGGTCTGTTGCTGTACCTGCATTGCAAATTTTACGAAAACTTGGACCATTTTTGAGGAAAAATTAATTATGTCTTGTTTGATAAGGTTGCAGAAGGAACATCTGGGAAATTAGGAAAATCAAATTAAAATTGAAAGTTGTCTATTTTGATTGTAGTGATTCTTTTCAGCAGTGAGAGAAAATGGTCAGTACCTCAGAGATTTAGTTCTAGAGTCATTCAATTAGTTGAATGACTCTATAGATATAGATTTAATATTAGAATATAGATTTAATATTAAAAAGTATCATACAGAGTCAGACCAATTGAGTTTTAGAAAAGTAATTTCTATTTTAACAGCAGTCTTTCCTGGTAGAAATTGAAGGTTTACAAATGTTCAGCTTTCTTCCCAAAAAGGAATTATATCTTTAATAAAAGCATTGTCTACCTATTACGTTAAAATGCATTCTAATTATGAACATGATTTGGTTCTTACATTAAAAAGGATATCATGAATATTATTTATGCATGTTATTGAATAACACAACTATGAATAGGAAAAGCAGCAAGTCCTGCCTCATCATGACAAGTTCTTTGTTAGATTACTAATCATATTTGGGGGAAAAAAATCTTAAGTGGCTGCCAAATGTTTGCATGTTCATTGTGTATAAATATGATCAATGTGTTTCTAAAGTATTACTTTTTTAAATAAAGTTTTATTTGGGTTTTCACACACACAAAATACAAGTAAAACATCTTTTTTGAAATAGCATGGTCCCAGGCTGAACTTCTTTATACAGACACAAACTCAATTTCATGCTCATTTTTGTGTTCTATTCCATATCTTATACTTTTCTACATTTTCAATATAGTTTTTCCCCCTTTTTAATTTTCTCAATTTTATTTTGATTATCTCATCTCAATTCAAATCATTATATGTTCTGTTTCAATTTCATATTATCTTTTCTCATTAAACAAATTTTCTCCTGTAGTTACTAACTGGAGAATGACACCTTTATCTCTTTTAATTATATCCATTCAACTCTTATTTAAACTTCAATATATACCTTAAGGTTGTGACCTTCAATATAATACATAATACATAGCTTCCAATCAAATTCTGCTTGATACATTCTTATAATACACACTATATTCTTTAAAAAAAAGGATTATAAATATATGTAATTATAAACCGTCATTCCATTCCAATTCAGTTTTATCATTAATAATTATTAAAGTCTTAACATCTTTAACATTTCTTTTCAATTAAATATCATACTTCCTTAAAGACACATATAATCTCCATAATTAATTTTTCCCTTATTTCTCTTCACATATGTTTTGTAAATCATTAAATATTCATTTTGTTACATTTATTTATTGACAAGCATTCCACTGTTACGATAACTATCAAACATTTTAATCATACATTGTTTCATATTTTCTGAAATTATTTCTATTTCTAATATAACAATACTATCTTATATACCTTTGCAGAATCCCTTTTTCCATTAGCTTTTCACCCAGTATTACTTTTTAATTGGGTGTTTTTTCACATTTGTTTATATATGTGATTTATATATTATTGTTATTTTCCATATAATATAAACAGTGATAAATAGTATTGCTGACTTTGATGTTTGTTTTGTTTTATTTTCCTTTTGCTTTAGACTATTAGGGTAAGTAGCTATCATAGACACTAACTTATTCATGAAAGTAAAAACAAAAACAATAAATACTTGATCTTGAAATGTACATATTTTTTCAGTATACTATATATCTATGAATTCTACTCAAATATGTTTTGTAGAGTAACTTAAAAATTTGGTACAAATTTTTAATAATTCCAAATTGGAGCTTATTAATGCAAAATTGTACATATAGTCATACTGGCCACATGACCATGGAAATGTCTTCAGACACCGCTGGCTCCCTTGGCTAAGAAAACGGAGATGAGCACTGCCCCATAGACTGAGAGAAGACCAAGCAAGGGAAATCTTTTTTTTACTTCAATAAATTATATTGATGCTTAAAAATTCACAGATTCAATTTAGAATCTTTATGTTGGATATCCTGACATCTATCATTGAATTGTAACTATACTATATTTCCAGATCAAATATTATTATTTTGTGTGTGTGTGTGTGTGTGTGTGTGTGTGTGTGTGTCTTAAGTTGATTAAAATATGAGGGAATGTGGTGGAGATCCATGAGCAGATAAGAAATTCTTGCTCTAGAAGTTAAAACATTGTCCCATTGTCCGGGCAGTATAGGAACTTCTAATCTTTTATTCCATTCATTTTTTTAGCCTGTGCATATACATTGATTTATTGATAATAAATATCTATAAAAATTAATAGGATTTTTTTAAAAAAGCATTTAACAAGTTGGACCTAGTGTCTCAGGTATCTCAGAAGTTGCAAGTGCTACTGATTCAAACAATGTTGTTTAACAAGTGTTATGATTGTAAACATTGCAAAACACAATGAACCCCGAGGAAAGATGCCAAGGATTTGGAAAGAGGTCAATGCAACTTTAATACCCAAAGAAGAACAAGATAGGACTTTTAACAAGAAATTATAGGCTGTCATTACTGAATAATGTTGTTCACAATAATGTTGTTGATTCTAACTTATAGGCTGAAAATAATTTTACAATAATTTATTCATGAAGATTAATGTTGTTTTTATCTAAACCATAGCTAAAGGGCAATGTTAGAAATACGTTGAATATTTTGTAATATTTTTTGGAATAACTATAAAAAACAAACACATTTATCTTGTTACATGTGGGCAAGGTGGTGTGTGGTTGGAATGCAATATTGTAGGCTAACAGTTCACTGCCAGGCTCAAATTGACTGGTTCAAGTTGACTCAGCTTTCTATCCTTCCAAGATCAGTAAAATGAGAACCCAAATTGTTGGGGGCAATATGCTGACTCTACAGCTTAGAATATGCTGTAAAGCACTATGAAGCAGTATATAAATCTATGTGCTATTGCTACATGCAGAGAAGGCTTTTGACAATCTGAACTGGACTTGTTTAGGGTTTTGGAAGGTATAAATTTTAGGGATAAGTTTATAAAATAAGACCATTTTACATTTCACAGAAAGCACAATAATTATAATGGACATCTAACAAAACTTTATGAGATACAAATAAAAACAAGACAGGGATGCCAATTTACTTCTCTCCTAATTATTTTGTTTCTTGAAATATTGAACAGAGACGTGAAATGGGAGGAGAGGATTATGGGCATAAAGATTAAAATGCCTGTTTTGACAGCTGATGCACCATTAAAACAGTGACAGAAAGATGATAGAAGACAGAATTCTTTATTGGCCAAGTGCAATTGGACACACAAGGAATTTATCTTGGTGCAAATGCTCTCAATGTACATAAAAGAAAAGATACATTCGTCAAGAGCCAAGATGTGTGTGTATATGCGTGTGTATACATTTGTATATGTGTGTGGTGTGTGTGTGTACTAGTATATTTCTAAATACTAGTAACAGGGATTTTGGAGTCCTAGTGGACAATCACTTAAACATGTACCAGTAGTGTGCAGCCGCCACCAAAAAAGTCAATACAATCCTAGGCTGCATTAACAGATGGATAGAATCAAAATCATGTGAAGTATTAATACACCTTTGTAAGGCCTTGGTAAGACCTTACTTAGACTACTGTATCCAGTTTGGGCCACCATATTATAAAAAAGATGTTAAGATTCTGGAAAGAGTGCAGAAAAGAGTAACAGGTGATTAAGGGTTGGAGGCTAAAACATATGAAAAACATTTGCAGGAATTGGTTATGCCTAGCCTAGTGAAAAGAAGGACTGGGGTGACATGATATCAGTGTTCCAGTACTTGAGGAGCTGCCACAAAGAAAAAGGGGTCAGGCTATTTTCCAAAGCACCAGAAGGCAAGACAAGAAACAATGGATGGGAACAAATTAAGGAGACAAACAACTTAGAACTAAGGAGAAATTTCCCAACAATTAACCAGGGGAACAGCTTACCTTCAGAAGTTAAGGGTGCTCCATCGTTGGAAGCTTTTAAGAAGAGACTGAACAGCCACTTGTCTAGAATGGTATAGGATCTCCTGCATGATCAGGTGTTTTTACTAGAAGACTCCAAGGTTCCTTCCAACATTATTGGTGATTGAGAGATATAGTTGTCAGTGATCTTCTAATGCACAATTATTAGATTTAAAGTAGACAAAATAATTTATTGTTTTGAATATTGTAAGACTGAGTTTGAAATAGAATTGTGTACAAACGATGAACATGTATTTGCTATACATTTTTCACTGAAATTTGAAACAGAAGAACAAGTGAAAGAATGTATAATAAAGTATGCTCAAGTTCTGGTTATAATATACTGATGTAACAATGGGAAAATATAGCTAAAATAATTAAACTTTACACTGTTATACTCTTAAAGGGATTTTTTATAAAATGATATGTGTATATGTCATAGAAATTGTCTAATATGTGGTAGTTTATGCTAGTAGGTGTTCAAGTTTATGCTGGAAATGTGAATAAACTTGGGACATTTTATCATTTTTGGGGATTGGTGGACAAGCAGTTGGAAAAAAGTTGTGGATCTTTGTTTTTTGACATGATCCAGATAATCCTCTAGTTATAGTTATTGTTTCAGGAACTATTAATGTCACTGAATGCAGGGCCTCCATAGTCATTTGAAAAAAATAAATAAAGCACTTTGTATCCTGTTCTCACTTAATGACCAGTTTGAGCAGCATCCTGTGATCAGTGATTGCTGGTGCTGACCTTCTCTACTGGTTTCTAACAAGCAAAATCAATGGGAAACTATTAGGGAAAGTCATGTCAGTTGCATAAGTACTTCCCCTCATCCTTTTTTGGCAGGGACACACTCTTCCCTATTTTCCCCTTCTCTCATTCACATTCGCCAATGTCCTCTTTTCCTGGTCTCCCTGCATTCTCACACATGCACTCCCACCCTTTTCCCCCTCCTCCATGAACTTGCACTACAATGCAGCACCCCTCTCCCAGTGGTGGGATTCAAAAAGTTTTACCACCGGATCAGTGGGTGTGGCTTGGTGGGCATTCTTTGTGTGCATGCACACACTTCGCATGCGCGTGCACACACTTTGCATGCGTGTGCACACCAAACACACACTTTGCGCAGGCTCAGAGGTGTTTGTACAGGCACAGAGGTGTTCCAACTCACCTCCTGCAAGTCTGCACTCTCCTGGTCACTTCTGTGCCATGCAGAGCAGCTGCACTTCAAAAGCAGAGGGGAGTATGGGAGTCCGGGCGGGCAGATGGGCCCAACAGCAGAGCGGCAGAGAGAACCGGTTCAGTCTCCGCTGCTCATTGCTGCTTATCAGCTTGGCAGAACTGGGCTGAATGGTAGAATACCACCACTGCCCTCCCCCCATTCTCAGTTGTACAGGTCGGAGAATCCAAAGCGTGGGCTGTCTCCTTCCTTGCTTAAAGATGGAGTCAATCAAAGTTTAGTCCAGCCCCCTTTCCACTGCGCATGCCCAGTTTTTGACTCCGTCTTCATGCAAAGAGGACACGAGGTGAGAGTGCTCAGAAAGAAAGGTAGAAAATATAGGATCAACGCTTTGGATTCTTCAAGAAAAAAAAAAGAGAGAAAGAATGAAAGTCACAAACTGTGAGTAAGCGAAAGAGCCGGGACTTCACCCCAAGACGGGAAAGCCCACATAGCTGTTTGGTGTTAAGAGAATAAGCGGCAGCAGCCTCAGTAAGAGCGGGCAGGCTCTTGATCGGCTAGCAAAGAAGGAGGGCAAATTAATTCAGCTTTCCCAGAGCCTTCATTAAACAAACCAGAAGCCGCACAAGCCTCCAACGCTCTCTTTAATTGGGGCAAACTCAGGTTTAGGCTGAGCAAGCTTCCAACACAACCACACAAGCCTACCCAGGAGAAAGGGAGGCTAGAGTCCATACTCAGGCCGGTCTGAGTATACTCTATTGGCAAAAGCCAAAGGGAAAGACTATGGCCGAATTTTCTGAAACAGAGGCAAGCCTGGAGGAACAGGAATCCCCTGCCCACAGTTCGAGCAGAGAGCAAAGCACAAAGGAACCCAAAGAGGCTGGGAGAGCTTCAGAAAGGCCTTTCAGCAGGGTGTCCAAGGCAGATGAGAGGAAGGCATTAAGGAGACAAAGGGTCATTGAGAAATGCTTCTCAAGGGCAGAAAAAGAGGTGGAGAAGAATGGAAATTTCCGCGCTCCAACAGGCAAACCAATGAAAACGAAGTATCAGGAAAGGAGCGCAATACTAGATGGCGCTCAAGATCAGCTTTTTCAGCCTGCTCTTTGTGTGAATGAAGGATTGAGTGAATCAGAAAGACAATGCTCTAAGGCATGCAATGAAGAGATTTTCAACAGTCTAGCTCTTCCTCCACAGCATTGGAAGTCAGGGAACAGTCTTTTAAAGAGGAAATGAGGGCTATGATGAAAGAAATGATGGCAGAATTCAGGGACAGTCAGGGTAACAGACCCAGCCTGATACATAATGAGAGGAGACGGGATGCTCATCATCATTCTACTCAAGCAGGAGGAGTAAGGAAGGAACTGGGCTTCCAGGGAGACAGTTCCAGTAGATCAGACACTCACAGTGAGGCCTCTGTTTCAAGAGAGGAAGAATATAGGGAGTCAGCTTTCTCAGATGAGGAAACTAATGAACCAGAAACCCCAATGTTCACAGGTCTATTTCGTCACCAGCTGTTTAAGATGCTGCTGGGGAAGGCTAAGATAGCAACAGGTCTGGGGAGAATCACAGGGACAGAAGGGTCTGAGTTAGAACCATCTGATCCCAAAGATAGATTTTTTGCTGGAACCAAGGTTGAAAGTGAATCCATACCTTCACCCGAATTGTTTGGGGAAGTGGTGGAAGGTCAGTTGGACAGACCAGTTATTTTCCCAACACCAGGGGGGAATGAGAGGAAATTTTATAATGCGGAACTAGCAGACCTATTCCCAGTTCCCATGATAGACAGCCCTGTGGCAGCCTCCACGTCTGCTACAGTGTTGGTTAACGAAGCTGAGGATGGTCTAAAAGGGGAGGATAAGAAAACAGAACAGACCCTACAAATAGTTCACCAGGCTGCGGCATGGGCAGTAAAGGCAATGTCCACGGCATCATTTTTCAGCAGATCAGTCCTGATATGGATTGAACAGATGCAGGAAAGGATGCCACCTGGCGATCTTCGATTGCAACAGGATTTGAACAAAATAACTGCTGCAACAGAGTTCATAGCAGACACCACACTTAATGGAGTCAAGTACGCAACTAAGGCCATTGCAGCTTCAGTGGTTGCAAGGCGACTTGTTTGATTCCGCCACTGGCAGGCAGATCTGAAACATAAATAGAAACTGTCATCAGCTCCAGTTAAAGGGGACAAACTTTTCAGGGAGGCCATTGAGCCATTACTGATTGGAACCAAGGACAAGAGGAAAGTCTTACCCAGGAAATTTGGTCAGGCAGATAGGCGATCTCCATATACATGGCAACGGCCCTTTCCTATCTCGGGGTGTGTGTGTGTGGCTTTAGCCATTCCCCATACACACAGACACAGTACACACAGACTCCTACTAGACATCCAGATAGGTCAGGATTTAGAGATGGGGTGGACAATGGTCCCAGGGAAGGCGCCCCTTCTGGAGTTTGACCGGCAGGGCCTTCTGGCATACAAAGTGACGGCCAGAACAGTGCGCCCATCAGCAGGAGGCTGGGCCTGTTCACCGACTGATGGGAGTCAGCAACAATGGACAAGTGGGTCCTAGACACATTAAGAAAAGGCCTAGTTCTAGAATTCATCTCCATACCCTTGAGCTCATTCAGAAGATGCCCGACACCAAGGGACAGAACCAAAAGGGTAATTATGGAAACAGCAGTTCAACATCAGGTGGTACAAGTGGTACCAGAGAACGAACAGGGACAAGGGTTCTATTCAAACCTGTCTGTTGTGCAGAAGGCGTCGGGGGTGGGGGTGGAGACCAATTTTGGATCTCAAATTACTAAACAGGCTCATAGTATACAGGAGATTCAAGATGCAGTCCCTGCAAGCTATACTAGGGAGCATATAGGAGTGGGATGTCCTGTCATCAGTAGACCTCACATATGCTTACCTACACATACCTATTACCAGGAGGCATTGGAAGTTCCTGCGGTTTTGTTACGCAGGGAGACACTACCAGTACAGGGTTCTACCATTCGGCCTGTCCTCAGCGCTGAGGACTTTCACCAAGGTCCTGGCAGCAGTAGCAGCCTTCCTCAGGACAAAGCACATACGGGTCCAATGCTACTTAGATGACATATTAATACAGTCAACATCAATTCTAAGAGCACAGAGCGATCTAGAAATCACGATACAGACATTACAAGAGCATGGCTTTTCGGTGAATTTCGAAAAGAGCCACTTAGAACCGACAAGGCGATTACAACACTTAGGAGCTGTAATAGACACCAACTTCTGCGAGGTTTACCTGTCACAGGAAAGACAGGACAGCATAAGTTCATCAATAAATCAAGTGAGCACAGCTCCGGGGGTGTCCCTGGACTTGCTGTCAGAAATATTAGGGAAGATGATATCGTGCATCTCGATAGTACCTTGGGCCAGGCTGCACTCAAGGATATTGAAGTGGTTCCTATTACCTTACCAGAGAGCAGGCAAGGGCAATACAGGAACCAAGATACGAGTCCCCCCCCCCCCCAGAGTGAAGCAGTCACTCCAGTGGGTGGAGATCACCCGCAGTGACGAGGGGATGTGGGTTCAAGGAACCCACCCGACTGACTATCACAACAGATGCAAGTTTAGTTGGCTGGGAGTCCACTGTCAGAGCCAGATTACACAGGGTCAGTGGTCTCAGTCAGACCTCAAGAACAACATCAACTTGTTGGAGCTCAGGGCATCTCATCTGGCTCTAAGGGCCTTCAGGTCAGTGATAGTGGGACAGCATGTGTTCATCCTGACAGACAACGTGACAGCCAAGGCTCATATCAACAGGCAGGGGGGTACTCACTCCCTAGCGCTCATGCAAGAAGCAGAGCGATTGGGCCGCTGGGCGGAGACGCACCTTCTATCGATCAAGGCAGAACACATATTGGGAGTGGAAAATGTTCAGGCAGATTGGCTCAGCAGAACAATGGTCAACCACTCAGAGTGGCGCCTACACCTGGATCTGTTCAGGGAACTGTCGCACAGATTCGGAAGAGCAGTCCTGGACCTGTTTGCGATGCCAGCAAATGCACAACTCCTGAGACTCTACTCGAGATTCCCAACACAGGGAGTGGAAGGAACCAATGCTCTCCGAGGAGCATGGCCAAGGGGTTTGCTCTACACATTCCCCCTACTCTCCTTGATACCAAGGGTAATCAAGAAAGTGATAGAAGATGGGGCGGAGGTCTAAATGGTAGCACGTCACTGGCCCAGGAGGTCTTGGTGTGTGGATCTAGTAGATCTGTCAGTATCCAGACCATGGAGAATTCCCCCAGACAAGGTAGAACTGAGTTAGAGAGCTATATGACACCCAGAGCCACAGTGGCTGCAACTAACCGTATGGCACTTGAGAGGACCACACTAAAGCATTTAGAGTGCTCAGACAAGGTAATACAGACAACCCAGGCATCCAGGAGACCATCAACCAACAGAATTTATGATGCTACTTGGAGAGCATTTGGAACATGGTGTTCCAAGAAACAAATAGATCCAACCACAGTGTTAGTTACTCAAGTGCTGGATTTTTCTCCAGGAAGGCCTGGAGAAGGGTTTAAATCCTAACACCTTAAGGAGGCAGGTAGCAGCGATAGCTTCAGTGTTGGGTTGCGGGACCTCGGAGTCCCTTTCACGACACCCCCTAATCTGCTCGTTCATCAGTGGAGCAACCAATCTAAAGCCACCAGTGATACACAGGTATCCTACTTAGGACTTGACAAGGGTGCTAAGGGCGCTTATGACTGAGCCCTTTGAACCGCTGAGGTCAGTAGGTCACTCACCCTTAAGATGACCTTCCTAATAACCATTACATCAGCCAGAAGAATTTCAGAGTTGGCAGCATTATCCTTGAGAGAGGACCTCTGTATAGTTCACTTGAACAGAGTAGTATTAAGATTAGTCCCGACCTTTATCCCAAAGATCAATTCTACGTTCCATAGAGCACAAGAGTTAGTACGACCAGACTTCTGCCCAGGACCGGTCCATAGCCTAGAAAGTAAGTGGCACTCTTTGGATGTTAGGAGAGCTATACGCATTTATATTAAAGAGAACAAGACCCATTAGAAAAACAGAAGCATTGTTCATTTCATTTAGACCGAGTTTGCTGGGACAAAGGGTTTCACCATCTACTATAGGCAGATGGATCAGGACATGCATCGCAAAAGCTCATGAAAGCCAATCCTTGCAATTGCCGGGTAACATAACGGCACATTCAACCAGGAGTGCAGCCACCAGTGGCATGGAACACACAGGCCTCGATTGAAGAGATCTGTAGGGCAGCAACGTGGTCATCACCATCTTCATCAGAAATTATAAACTGGATACATTTGCATCAGCGGAAGCATCCTTTGGAAGAAGAGTGCTACAAAGAGTTCACACGGAGATGGGGGCTCAGGACAAGGAGTGGGCCCACCCTCAGGACAATTAGCTTAGGTACGTCCCACGCTTTAGATTCTCCGACCTGTACAACTGAGAAAGAGCGTTGGGCTTACCTGAAACGCATCTTCTAGTTGTATGGGAGGAGAATCCAAATCCCACCTTTAGATAGTTAGTCCCGAGCTCAGAATGGTCAAGAAAGAGCACCAAGAACTCTCTAAGTCAATCATCAGCCTTCATCAAAAACTGGGCATGCGCAGTGAAAAGGGGGCTGGACTAAACTTTGAGTGACTCCATCTTTAAGCAAGGAAGCAAGAGACAGCCCACACTTTGGATTCTCCTCCCGTACAACTAGAAGATGTGTTTCAGGTAAGCCCAACACTCTTTTTCTTAGACTCCTGTCCCGTTGCTTGTTATCTGGGATTCCCTCCACTTCCCTCTTAACAACCCCTATGTCTTGGGGTTATGCTGAGCAATGTGGTTATGCTGAACAATATGATATTGCACTTCACAACCGCATCACTTAGCAACATCAGTCCTGGTCCCAGTTGCCTATCATAACTCAAGTACTACCTGTAACTGCAGCAAGATTACTGTATGCCCAAAGATTCAGCAATACCCACAATGGACAATGGTTGGAAATGATAATGGATCTTGCTGGGATAGCTAAAATGACTTATTTGATCAGAGAAAAGAAAATATGTTTTTTGCTGACTGAAACCTCTTATGGATATTTGTGTGAAAAAAACAAATGAACTTATGATTTATGCTTTTGATCATTTGACAGGATATATTATAGAAAAAAGAGAATTACATTGTAACCATAGGTAAATTTATAAATGTACTGCTGTAAAGAAGATCATACACTACTACTTTTTTTTCCTTTTCTATTTTTCTTTTTCCTCTTAGATTTTTCTTTGATTTCTTTTTTGTTACTTGATAATAATTTCTATTACATTCTATCTACTTTTTAAAAATATTTAATAAAAATTATAAGCAAACACACACAAAATAAAGCAGAAATAAATGCAACACAATATATTTGCCTAATATTATTCTTTCCCCTTTATCTTGTACCAAAATGGAGGCTTAAAGCTTTTCATATCAAGAACTTTCCCTGAGGCTTTTGTAAAGTAATATGAATGTTTTATATATATATATTTATTTGCAGGATAAAGTGTCTGTTCATTATTTCAGGTTTTAGGATGTTTCGTATATAATATCCCTTTCCCTTACTCATCCCAGTTTTATTATGTTTTTGCTGGACTTTTGTGGTGTTAAAATAGTCAGAACTTGCATTTGATAGTACTCCTTAATGATATTCATCTTTACCAGTCCCTAGGAAGCTGTCTTTGTTCACTTTGATTTTTTTAAAAAGTCAGAGAGATACTGGTTTGAAACCAACCAACCAACCAACCAACCAACCAGGAAAACATTTATTTGAGTTACTCTTGTATGAGAAGGCAGTGGAACTTTTGGAGAAGTGAACTTCAGAGATTTCCGTATAACTGTATAAATTGTATGAACAGTGATGTGATGAGTTGTTCTGACCTTGTATTAATTAAAAATAATATGGAAGTTAGTTTTCATAAACCAGTTATGATTTGTCAGATTAGCAATAGGAATTTCAGTTACATAGCATATTGGTTAGCTAGGTAGCAGTATGATTGGCTGATCTAAAAAAATAAGCAGGTTCAGACCTGGTTAATATATGGGTGGGAAATCTTTAGGAAATACCATGAATAAATGCTAGACTGAGAAGTTGAGGAAAAAATTCTGCCAGAAGGCAGCAGCAAACCACATCTGTGTTATTGTGAAGAAAACACTCTCCATTCACTTCTGCTCAAGGGAATATTTAACTTGGTTAATTGGTTTAACTTGTAGTGTAATTTGTTTATTCTTTACACAGAAATGCCTCTTTTCATACATATTTTTATTATTCAATAGGATAATTATAGGTCCAATATATGTTCAGATTGTTTTAATAATTAATCACTGAGTCTTAGGATATCAAACTGTGTAGCAAGGCTGTATTACTATTATTATTCTTATCTTTGCTATTACAGTACCTATTCCTTTAGCATCTTATTGTTGTGGCCTGCTGGTGGCCTGCAGCGCTGGCAGCAGAGTCAGACAGTGGGGAGGAATATGGGCCAGTCCTGGAGTCTGGGGAGGGCTCGCACGAGGGATCTGGGTCTGACACAGAGATGGGGCCAGGGCCATCTGAGAGTTATGTGCTGACTCCGGAGCCTCCAGAAACTGACATCAGCGAGGCAGAGGAACATTATAGATGAAGTAACAATTTTCTGGCATTATATGTTTTACTTGTAGTTTTTTGATATTGTCAAATTGTAGGTTTGCCTATTAATAAAAGGATTTTTAAAATAATACATTGGCTATTTTTAAGCTCAAGATTTTCAAAAAAAGAGGCAAATACTGTATTTAATATGTGGAATGCCAGTTTGGTATAGTAACTGAAGGATAAGAGACTAAAAACTGGGAGACCATGGATTCTAGTCCTGTGTTACACACAAAACTAGCTGGGTGATTTTGTTTGAATCATACTTTCTCCAGTGTGCTGAGTAGAGAATCCAAGGAATGGGTTAATTCTGCTTAGAGACTGAGTCAATCAATCTTTTGGTCCCACCTCCTTTGCGCATACCCAGTTTTGACTTATTAATTGTTCAGAAGAGACGTGTAGAAGAGTGCTCTTACAACAGGAGAACAGTTATTCCTTGGATTCTGGAAAATTTACAGTAAGGTCCCGACTCTGCATAAGCCTTTGCAGGAAGCAAATGGCTAGGTTGGTTCCCCCAGTCTGTCCAGCATAGCTGCCTCATTCCATCTAATCAGCTGGCTGCCCCGGTCTCTCTGGCATAGTCACCCTCGTCAAGGCTGGCTCCAAGGACCTCCCGTCTAAGCCGCCTCGCCCCTACCATTGGCTGGCTCCCTGGTTTGCCCAGCATAGCCGCCCTCATCACAATTGGCTTCCCTGGTGCATTCGGCACAGCTACCTTCGTCCCGGCTGGCTCCCCGTTCCGTCTGGCATAGCCACCCACAGACAAGACCGACAACCGGACAGATCCGGGTTCAGAGACAGAAATAGACAACACTTCCAAGGCTAGTGACCATTTCACCCCTTTTGCTGCTCCAAGTAACGACAAGTCCAACCCTCCCATTGGCAGCCACTTAAGCCTATTCACCAATCAATGGGAGCACCACTGATATCTGGGTTCTGAATATCTGGGTTCTCGAATTCCTCTCCACATCCCTGAGTTTTTTCATACCTTGCCCCATATCAAGGGATAAGACAAAAAGAAGCCTCATGGAAACATCAGTCCAACACTTGTTGGACATCCAAGCCATTCATCTGGTCCCAAAGGGTCAACAGGGGCAGGGGTTCTATTCCATCCTGTTTATAGTTCCAAAGACCTCGGGGTGGGGTGGGGTTGGAGAGCAATTTTGGACCCGAAAAGATTGAACAGACACCTAATTTACAGGAGATTCAAGATGTCCTACATTTGTATATTAAACAGTCCCATTCAAGTCAAAAATTGATTTTCCCCACAATTGAAAAACCAGTAGGACAGGGATAGAGAACCTTTTATGGCTCAGTCAGGAATTCTGGGAGTTGAAGTCCGTAAGTGATAAAAGAGCCAAGTTTCCATACTCCTGCTCCAGTCAGTATTGGAATGTTAGCAGTACTAATGTCAACTCGTAAAGCATTCCTGGCTTGCTCTCGAGTTGCCAAAAGAAGGAAAGGGGGGAAATCTGATGGGAGCAGTTTGAGTGCTATGACCAGAAGCACATTCCATGCATATCTTTCTCCAGATTGTGTCTCAGGTTACCAGAGCCAGCTGGATGTGAAAGTGCTCCTTTGGAGAGAGTGATTTATGACACACCCAGGGAAGAGGGGGGAAACAGGCTCATAGGTGGGGCAGTAAATTACTTAGGGCAGAGCTGACTGCAGTTGGAAAACGTGCCAACATGTTACTCCTAATAAATAATTGGATTTCTTTTGAAACTTGGCTCAAGGCTCATGAATTAATTGGGGATTCCATCAGAACCCTGACAACTAACACTTGCCATTGTCTTGATGCTATCCCTCTACTGATGCAACCTAGTACAGTATTGGCTTTTTTGCAGCTATAGCATACTGCTGGCTCATACAGTACTTAAGTGGTGGTTACTAGGACATCTAGATCCCCTCTCACAGTTAGTACTGTTGAGCCAAATACCTCAAATTCTATTCCTATGCATTTGCTTTTTCCTGCTCAAGTGTAGAATCTTCTCTTGCTAATTTTTTGCCTATTTGATATATACCTGTTCTATTTCTCTTGGTGCTACTTTTGATAGGTTGGGCTATTTCTTCCTTGCAAAGGATGGAAGAAATGCAAGGAAGGAATGCAAAGAACTAATTAAGCAATTCTGCTTTCTCCTTGCTGCCTGTCATTTTTTTGCCATCTGTTCCCATTAATGAACCTATAATTTCCTTGACTTTCTTCTTGGTCCGTATTGATAGAACTTTAAAATTATTTTTGTCATTGGTTATCAAAAATATACCATCATTACGGGCAGAAGCTAGTGTTAGGAGTCCTGATTGGTATAGGAAGCAGAATCCTTTGGAGTTGGACAACTAATAAATTATGAATGAATGAATGAATGAATCCTTGAAAACAGGAAAGTGGCTACCATTAAAATTCAGAACTAGTTATTACAAAAGGGCTGAAGCAGCCCAGCATCAGAGCACTTGGGAAACAGCTGCTTTCTATTACTGTTGTCCCATCCCAGGGGACTCTTCTGTTCAATTGCAACAGAAGAATTGTAGAGAAGGAATGTGTGGCAGGCAAATAGACTAGAAGGCATATTAGAGGATGAACATAACAGTGCTGGAATAAATGTGAAAGCCATGAAAATCTTATACTAAGGTTTCTCCGCATACCTTGATATTGCTTGCATTGCAAGTCATAATTTAGGTATAAGGTGGAGAAAATATATTTTTAACGTTAACTTCTCATCAGAAATATACAGAGCACTTAAAAAAACTTTTGACTTATAAATCACTTTCAAAGCAGGATAGTACAAAATACCTATTTCATGACAGAGCTATCATATCCTTTCTTTGACTTCCTAGGCAGAGTTATACAGACGTATAGTACAAATGAAGACTGAGCTATACAGTCCTTATGATATTGCAAGGGAGATGTGTGGATGTGGACTATATGCATTTTTGATAGGTGATCTATGGAAAAGATAATGTAGGCCAAAGTGTATTTGTTGTATTTAAGTTTATTTCCCGCTACCCAGAGGCTTATGTGTGTTCCTGTAATTTGACATCAACTTTGTCTTGAAAAAGCTAAAATGAGTTTTAGTTTGAGTCTAAATTGTCTTCATTAGGCAATATGCATCTTTAACTGCATATTCATACTTGAAACACTTGGTTTTAAAAATAAGTATTACTATAACGTTTTTGATTGCATTTTATAAAAATTAATTCCATAAGATATAAGTGTTTCTGGCCTGATTTCGTTTAGTTATTTATCAAATTTAGATATTACGCTTCTCACTCTCATTTAATTTGTACCATATTGAAGCATATTAGAATTTGTCAATTTGCTGAATAATAAAATTAACTTGCACATTTTCAACAAATGTTCATTCACATGTTACTGTGGCTCTTTGAAATTTTGTAATCTGTGTACAATTTAATAGATTGTTTTGAAAGAGTTAAACTTCAGATAATTGAATGTATAAATGTTTTTAAAAATAAAATATAAATCCTTTTGTGGTTCTTCAATGTGATATTTTGAAAAGTTGTCTATAAAAGACATATCTTTGTTTTAACATCGTCTACTTTAACTGATTTGATTTGAGTATATTTTGCATTGATTTGCAAGATTCCAGAAGCTTTGGTTTATCATTTATAATGAATCCTTTAAAGTTAAGCAAATAGTTAACTAAAATAATAACGACAGTATAAAAATAACTGAAATCTTAGAATAAGCAGGAACATCTTTTGTGTAAAAGGAATTGAATCTGAATGTCAGTGTATACAATAGGCACCCTAAAATATTGTTACAGAATTTGTCCTCAACTGTTGAAACTGAAAGAATTTTAAAATTCACTGTTAATAAAACAACATACCATTTCAAAACCATAAATCTGTCTGTATATTTCTCCAGTGAGCTGCTCCGAGCATCCAGCAGTGGGAGGTACTTAGATTGGATAGGCTGGGCTTGATTGATAGGATGCTCCTCCTTCTTCCATGTACTCCTCCTTAGCGTCCTCAATTTTAGCTCAGCCTTCGTGAGGTAGGCAGCTTGGTTGCTTCCTTGGCTGGACTAGGACAAAGTAAACGGGTTTGAATTACAGTGTAATATTTAAATTGGCAATTATAAATTATAAATTTAATACAAGTCTAAATTGCTTTCTAATAACATCATTCCGATGGCAAATTGGCAAAGACTGCCGTCGGAATACACATCGGCTTCCCAGGGAGCCCTCAGCCGCTTCCGCAACCACAACATCTTGTCATCGGAGATCGGCTTGGCATTGCGAAACCCTGCTGTGCCACTTTAAAAGACAAGTGGCCAGTTTAAATGGTCGAGGCTTTTTTTCCTGTTTCCTTGATCAGAACGCCTAAAGGAGGGGGCTTAGAGGCCAAATTCTCCTTCAATCACCTCAGTTTTCTAAGTGGTGCAACAAATTTATGTCCTCTGGTGGTGCACTGCTATCTGGCCTGGGACCTTAACAAGGTACTCATGGCCCTTACAAAGGCTCCTTTTGAACCACTGAAAACCACGAGTCTCCACTTTCTCACCTACAAGGTGATTTTCTTGGTAGCGATAACATCAGCACGTTCTGAGATAGCAGCCTTATCAGTTCGACAAGACCTCTGCATTTTCCATTCTGACAGAGTGGTTCTTCATCCAGACCCTACATTCATTTCAAAAATTAATTTGGCTTTTCACAGGGCATAAGAACTAGTCCTTCCGAATTTTTGTCCAAGACCGTCTCAGGAGTTAGAACATCAGTGACATCGACTAGATGTTAGGAGAGCTCTCTGTAGGTACATATACCTCACAGCTCCCTTTAGAAAGGCTGAGGCGCTCTTCATTTCCTTTCAGCCAAACACTCAGAGTCATAAGGTATCACCTTCAACTATAGGCAGGTGGTTGAAAGCCACAATAGCTGAAGCATACGAGACTCAATTATTACCAGTGCCTAGAGGCATAACAGCGCATTCCACTAGGAGCACCGCAACTTCAGCAGTTTGGGTCACACAAGCACCAATAACAGAAATATGTCATGCGGCAACATGGGCTTCACCCTTCATTAGACCCTGCAAAATTGATGTATTTGCCTCAGCTGAGGCTTCCTTCGGTAGGAGAGTTTTACAAAGGGTCCATAGGGACCATGAGGGGACTCCAAGCCAGACGGAGACCCTCCCGTAGGACAAGCCAAGCTTTGGTATGTCCCACTGCTGGATGCTCGGAGCAGCTAATTGGAGAAAGGGCGTTGGTACTTAGCTGATATGCCCATTCTCTGTGAGCTGTGAGGAGCATCCAGACCCACCCAATTTCCGTCTGGTGGTTCCTGGTCTGGCCAATGACTACAAAAAAAAAAAGAGGGCGAGGTTTCTCTTCATCTTCGCTAAAACTGGGGACGCTAAGGAGGAGTACGTGGAAGGAGGAGGAGGAGCGTCCTATCAATCAAGCCCAGCCTATCCAATCTAAGTCTAAGCACCTCCCACTGCTGGATGGGCTCGATTCCATTCTAGAGATCTGCAATGGTTCCTGCTACCTTTCCAGCGATCCGGAAGAGCCACTTCCAACGTCCGGATAAAGGTACCGCACAATGTTCTCCGATCGCTCAGCTGGTGGTCGGAAAACACGATAAACAAGGGGTGTCCTTTCAAGGAACCTTGCAGGGCAACGATCACAACCGATGCCAGCCTGGTAGGATGGGGAGCTCACTTCCAATCCCATACTGCACAGGGAATTTGGACTATTTCCGAACAATCACAAAGCATCAACCTGTTGGAGCTGCAAGCAGTTCATCTGGCGTTATGCAGTTTTCTACCCCTTTTCCAATCACGCCACGTTCTGGTCTTGACAGACAATATCACAACCAAGGCCCACATAAACAGACAGGGGGGTACCCACTCCAAACTTCTGATGCTGGAGATGGCCAGGTTGTTCAAGTGGGCCGAGGCCAATCTGTTGTCGCTCAAGGCAGAGCACATAGCAGGGGCCTTAAACACACAAGCGGACTGGCTCAACAGGGCCTCGATAGATCAGGCAGAGTGGCGCCTACACCCATCTCTCTTCCAGAAAGCAGTGCGGAGGTTTGGGCAACCGGTGATCGATCTATTGGCCTCTCCCCTCAACGCCCTATTGCCCCGGTATATTTCAAGGTACCAGACTCGGGGTGGAGGCAGTCAACGCTCTGCGATGTCAGTGGCCTCCCGGACTTCTATATAAGTTTTCTCCACTCCCTGTAATACCCAGGTTGCTCCAGAAGTTATTGGAGGAACAAGCGGAACTGATATTGGTCGCCCCTTACTGGCCCAGGCGAACGTGGTTCGTGTACTTACAGGACCTGTCGAGAGAACAACCTTGGAAAATTCCACTGTCAAGGATTTCCCTCTTGCAAGGGCCGGTACTTCACCCAGACCCACAATGGCTCAGCCTAGCCGTATGGAGGTTGAGCGGAACCGTTTAAGGACCCAACAGATTTCAGAGGATGCCATTGCCACCCTACAAGCATCCAGACGGTCCTCTACAAATCGTATATACGAGGCCACGTGGTCCGCTTTCTGTCGCTGGTGCCGGGGGCCTAAGGTCGACCCAACTGCCCCATCAATAGGACAATTATTGGACTTTTTATAGGAGGGGTTGACCAAGGGCCTATCTCCAAATACTTTACGCAGACAGGTGGCGGCCTTAGCCTCGGTGATATCCTGGGATGACCTTTGTTCCATAGCGCACCATCCACATGTCTGCAGCTTTCTTAAGGGTGCTGCAAACTTATGACCTCCTGTAATTCACCGCTATCCCACTTGGGAGCTCAACAAGGTGTTAACCGCACTTACAACTGGCCGGTTTGAGCCTTTAAGAACCGCTAGTCTCAAATTCCTGACATATAAGGTGGTCTTCTTAATTGCGATCACATCAACAAGGAGGATTTCCGAGTTGGCAGCATTGTCGATGAGAAAGGACTTGTGCGTGTTTCATGCGGACAGAGTGGTTCTCAGATTGGATCCATCGTTCATCGGACGTGTTTCATGCGGGCAGAGTGGTTCTCAGATTGGATCCATCGTTCATCCCTAAAGTAAATTCAGCCTTCCACAGAGCGCAGGAGTTGGTGCTTCCAAATTTTTGTCCGAAACCATCAATGGCATCAACTTGACGTTCGAAGGGCGTTAAGCATCTATCTAGACCGCACGGCGACATTTCGAAAATCTGAGGCTCTATTCCTATCCTTCAACCCATCCACTTTAGGACACAGGGTGTCGTCGACGACCATTGGTAGATGGTTGAGAGCCACCATAGCTAAAAGTTACGAATGCCAGTCCATCTCAGTTCCTAAGGGCATTACAGCCCACTCGACAAGGAATGCGGCAACATCAGCAGCATGGGCCATTCGGGCTTCCATAGACGAAATCTGCAGAGCGGCGACTTGGGCTTCACCATCGCCCTTTGTCAGAAATTATAAATTTGATGTCTACGCCTCAGCGGACACTTCATTTGGCAGAAGAGTCCTGCAGAGGGTCCATAGAGTTTAGGAGTGGATTTCGATCCAGACGGAGTCCCTCCCTTAGGACAGGCCAAGCTTTGGTATGTCCCACTTCTGGGTGCTCTGAACAGCTCATGGGAGAAAGGGCGTTGGTACTTACCTGATACGCCCATTCTCTGTGAGCTGTAAAGAGCATCCAGCCCCACCCATTTCTTTCCATCTGGTGGGGTTCCGTTCCAGTCGGGGTTCTAGATTAGGTGATGAGTTCCGGACTTTGGCACTCAGTCTTCGCAAAACTGGGGGACACTGAGGAGGTGTCCGGTGGAGGAGGAGGAGCGTCCCGGAGTTTTCAGCCCAGCCTTTCCAGAAGAGACTGAAGCAGCTCCCGCTTCTGGATGCTCTTCACAGCTCACAGAGAACGGGTGTATCAGGTAAGTACCAACGCCCTTTTCCTCAACTTCCTTTATGTCTTAGATATAAACAATTCCACCAAACTTTCCCCCTCTTAGTTCTTCAAACTTCATTTTGCTTCTTAAACAAACTGTTTACAATAAAAACCATTCAATTTGTTTTTTTAAACACACTTTAGTTCTTTTTCTTTTCCATTTGTGGACAGGCTTGTGTTTTATTCCACAAGGGGGCAGAGTTGTCTTATTATGAAAAAGCTTAAAGATACTTGCTTTAGATTTTAATTACAAAGATGTTTTGGAGTTGAGCTAGATTACAAATTAAAAGCAAAATATTGCTGGAGGAATTGAGAATGAAAAGCTCACCTCTTTACTGTGACATCATATGAAAAGTACTAATTCATACATAATGATGTGTATTGCTAGGTTTAATTTCAGTTTTAATATTTGTATAGCTACTTTTTAAAAGTAAAGTTAAGTTACTCTGATAGGCAAAAGAAATTCATTTTAGGTCCTTTTTTAATTAAGAAAATGCAAGTTTGTAACTTACCCTTATTTTTCTGGCTGCAGATAAATCTTCTTTATGCCTATATTTATTCCTTTATTCCTTCTTTATTCCTATAACTTCTATAATTCAATAGAACTAGCCACAACTGCAGACCACCACATTTGAAGAAAAATAACATTGCTATCTATGAAATATGTAGTCCAAGGAGCCCAAAGATCTTCTATAAACCTTCAAACATTTTATACTAAAGGGCTGTCATATATTCCTGCAGCACTAAAAGTTCAGCCATAATTATTATTTTGTGCTCAGATTCTTGTTGTTCAATCACTAAGTCATGTACAACTCTTTGCAACCCTATGGACCAAAGCAGCACCTTGTCCTCTACTGTCTCCTGGACTTTGCCCAAATTTATGTTCATTGTGTTGATGACACTGTCTAACCAACTCATCCTTTGCTGTCCCTTCAATCTTTCCCAACATCAGGGTCTTTTCCAATGAGTCCTCTCTTTCTCATTGAATGGTCAAAGTATTTGAACTTCAGCTTCAATATTTGCTCTTCTAAAGGACAGTCGGGGTTGATTTCCTTTAGGATTGACTGGTTTGATTTCTTTGCAGTCCAAGGGACTCTGTATCTCTCCAAGTACCACAATTCAAAAACACCAATTCTTTAGCACTCAGCCTTCCTTATGGTCCAACTCTTACAGTCATACATTTCTACTGGGATGGTGCTCAGATAGACCCAGATAATTCTTTTGCTGCTTTGGAAAGGGTACAGGCTTAAGTTCCTCAGGGCTTTATTTCAAGTCCTTTAGTTCAAGTTGTATTTCAAATATGATCCTACATCATTGGGTTGGTGGTTGTAATATTAATTCCAGTGCTCATATTTTCATATATTATCAATCAAATTGCTGTAATTCCCTGAGATGATGTTTCTCTTGGACAAAGGTGATACTTAACTCAAGTGAACATACTAGGATAACAACATAAAAATAGTCCTTGAGTTGTGACTTTTTGTTCAGCGACCATTCAAAACTACCTTGGCACTGAAGAAAGGGACAATCACATGTACAAAATTCAGGTGTCTGCCCACTCTTATGACTGATTCAGATTCAAATGATTCCATTTCATTAAAAGTAGCCAATTTTTATTATACAGTATAATATGTAACATACATAGCAGTTTGACTGATTTGTTCACCTAATAGGTAAATTTTATGAATGCAATGTGTTTTATGGATTGGATATAAGCTCAAGTAAAGATTCCTCCTCCTCACTATCTTTTTTTGGTAATACCATGACTTCATTCTAACCCTGGGCATTGGTTAGATCTCAATTTCACTATGTTTGTTTATAAACAACTCTGTGTGTGTGTGTATTTGTTTGTTGTTTTGCTGGCATATTCCCAGAAGTATTAAATCCTTTATTAGATTTTTCATAGACACAGTTTAAAATAATCACATCTATGTTACTGTTGCAATCCTATATGGATTGGAACCAGGTTCAGATTACTGACTAATTAGTGCATATATAATCTATGAATTCAA